>NW_028281232.1:190000-359873 GCF_059751285.1 Brachycentrus maculatus
AGGGTTCTTGTCGAAACGGGTAGGTCAAAGTGTACTTATAATAAAAAAGTGGTTAAAACAAAGTTATTTAATTTTATAAAGTTTATAAAATGAGTCACAAGGTATCTGCGAAAAACATTCAAGAAATATTTATTTATTATTAGAGAGTTAATTATGCTAAAAAATTAATACAAAATTCTGAAATTTAAGTCATGTGGTAGTCAATCATGGTAACAGTTACGCAGTGTATAAAGTGATCACTTAAACCAGCATGTCAGAATAGTGGAGGTGCTGTTTAGAGCTACCCAAGACAAGGACAATTACTCTCAAGTCATCGTAGAGGCCAGGGGACCTGACACGACACACGATGAAAAAGACGAAATTACTATGAAAAAATCTAACATTCTTTTGATTATAATTGCAATAAGTTCAACGGTAATTTTTTACCCGCAACAAACGCTGTGTACATTTTTATATCTGTATTTATATTTTGAGTCATTGGTAAGCAATTTACAAAACGCCTGGGGAAGTATCTCTGAGAATTAAAACAGAAGTGGTATTATCTTCTTGTCGTCAGTTTTGAGATGCTCCGGAATTCCTCGATGGAAAAAAATGGCCTTAAAACAATGTGAGAACGAAACAATTACGTGTTTTTTCGTCGATTTCGCCAACAACGGAGTCCAATTAAAAGATCTCTATCTGACATTTGTAAAGGGAATTCTCCTCTCGACGTTTCCTTAGGCGAACGGGCCGAATACGCTTATACTAGCACCATTTAGTATCGGCGGTAGAGGAGATGGGCGTACAAACTATCAATTAGAATACGTGTTTTTACGTACACAAAAGATAACAAATTGAACCATAAATTATGATAAAAATATCATTCTTTAAATGCTAGATAATATTCGAAAGAATTATTCAATAACATCCATACTTTGATGCTTTAGATTCGTTTTTTTTTAAAAGTCAAATTAGACAAACAATTGCAACTTCATAGCAATTCCACTTTTATTTTGCTTGACCAGTAAACGGATTTCGTTCATGTATACTTATATGTATATTTCTATATATGGTAAATACTTTGATCTGTGTTTTATTTCATCGAAGATTAAAAATAAATTAAATTTTAATGTTCGTTTGCTAAAAATCTTGAAGTGTTCACCGATTGCTTTGAAATGTTGACACAATATTAAATTCGAATACGTCTATTTTTATGCAGAAAAAATATGTTTTTATAAATACCGCTGGAGCAGCGCCATCTGTTGAATATAACAGCAACGTACGCAATACCGAACATTTCTCATGACGGAAAGCGTGCTTCTTGACAGTAGCTGTGATTTATCATATCCAATGTTTTCTATTGCATTGTTCTTTTAAAGATAAATATTTTCTCATTGATTGATTTGGCAGTCATTTTACAGTAATATCTATCCATTTTTAATTGCTAAATATTTGTAAACCACTATTTCATTAAATGTATTATGCCACGTGTTTTGATGCATATACAATGTTTGAATGATGCAAAAAGCATCGAAACACGTGTCACAATAGATTTTAAGAAAAAAACGTATTTAGCAAGGAAAACCAAAATTAAAAAATTAAATTTTGGTTGCTTAGTAATAATTTTGAAATTTAGCAAAATAAAAAAGTATGGTATCTATTAAATATTTTTCTTTTACATTTGACCAAACTGAGTCATAGAAATACATGGTTAAATATGTCTAGTATATAGAATAAGCTCGTTAAACTTTTTAAATTATATCTAATTAGCACCATCAAAAGAGAAAAATTCCACTTAGGTAATTAATAAATCCGGGGTTGTTTTTATAGTGTTATTACAGGCGTGCATCGTAGAAAGCGCCGATTTGCCTCGGACTACCGTGGTGTCCCCGCCTTCTCAATTATTATGTTCTCCTGATAAATTGGTACCATCATTAATTCGGTTAAATACAAAGATGCTGTGATAGCGTCGCTGGCTATTGTGGGAGCCTGTGAATAGAGCAGCCTGGGGGTAATATCTTCACCTGAGAAGAAATCTAGTAATACCCAAACGGATATGTTTAAAGCAATGCGATGGATTGTGAGAAACGCAATAACTACCTTAACTACAGATGTGTTAGACCACACTCATATGTAAGGGTCCTCACCAAAAAGTTATTCAAACCCCAATGGTGCATAGGGCATTGCACCATATAAACGCAATGTTATCTTGATCGTTAACGCATGAAGGAAACGTGATCAGCCCTCCGCTCCAGGTACCAGTCCAAGGTTATATTGAATAAATATCAGAGTAAAAAATTCACTTGCATTTATTTGTCCTCCCTGGAAATCGAACCCGAGACCTCCAGAACGGTATCATTACACTACGGAGGCGGACAGCCTTGCCTTCCACCAAAAAGTTACGTTTCCAAAATTGCATAAAAAATCCAAATAAATGCAAATCTGTTCTGTTTACTATATTCTACCAAAATCTTAATGAAAGTTACAACAAAACGCAACCAATCCAGTGTTACACCAATATAAAATCCTTAAATCGCACCAAAACGTAACAATTTTACAAACTAGAATTCTTGATTACTAAAAATCATTTATAATAGAAATGTAACTGTTTGTAAAAGTTTGTGCTACAAAATGTCTAAAATAGTGTATTCCATAATCTGGCAAAAGGATATAGCTGTAGTTGCAATACTTATTTAGTTTTATTAAGATATGTACATATAAAAATACAAATGAGTTATTTAATTTCACAAAATTGTTTTTGCTCTCCTTTGGTCTAAGACACATACTTAATGTTACTTTTCTGTCAATTTTTTTTTTTTTAAATCTTGTTTTTTCATTCTGGGTGGCTTTTCAAAATCAAAATGTTACTCAAGATCAGAGGGGGTTAGTGACTAATAATGCCGTCTATGTATTTCCTTTGAGACTTATAATATTCAATAAAAACCTTATTTGAAATTTTCGGTACGAAGCCTTAAATGGTATTAAAATATTTAATAAAATGATGACAAGTTGTACATTTATAATATACGATCGGTTAACGAGCGAACACCGGTTAAGTGCATTGAACATCATTGTATAATCTTCCGGTTTGGTTCAGTGAACAGAGATTGAATAACCCAACCCTACCGATGGTATCCTTCGGGGATAGATTAGAAATTCTTCGGAAGGAACTAATTTTGATAGTTCGTAAAGGGTAGAAATTTGTCAGAAACTTGAATAATATATTGATAATATAATAAACATATAACTTTTATCATATAGAATTACTGGTGGGAGGCCAAACGAGATTCTATGCTATTTACACAACAAACCATGATTTCATTCTCATCCAAATCATGATTTCTTCAAACTAATGGTAACTGCTTTAATATCATCAAGCGAAACTTTCTACAGCAATGATAATTACCATTACTCATTCAGATGATGTAATTTATTCCACTTACGACCGTTATTATATTTGTTTAATCGAAAACAAACGTTTGCTTATGGAATAAGAAGCCATTTTGTTAATCGCGTATGTAATCTAAATATTTCTTCAACTATTTTGGCGTTCTTCTTCAAATGATTACCTGAGGGTATCAAAATGAGAATACGTAAAATGAGATTCCTACCGTGTATAGGGTGACCGCAAAACGACGATTACTCCTTTTTCCAAACTTAATAAAGGAGGCAGGAGGCTAATCCCTCTTAAAAACAGGCCGTAAGGCCTACAATAAGAAGAAGAAGAAGAAGAAGAAGATTTTTTCTCCAACAGGTTTTGAAAAGAACCTTGTCATAATCATGGTTACGCATGTACTTACATGTTTATTAAATGTGCCACAAAGTATCTGCGAAAAATATCAAAGATTTTTTTACAACAATTTTAATCAATTGTCAACATTTTATTAATTTTGATAATATATTACTAAGGGGAAGAAGTGTGATGGATAGCTAGTTTGAACATTAAGACATAAAAAAAACTAACTCCTATTCTGTTCAAATAGTCTTTTGCGAAACAAAGACGTCTCGTCTCATAAAATCGATTATTTTCGCAAGGCAACCGCCGAAGAACTAACATGTCATTTATTTTTGATTAGGCGTTTAATTTGTAGAACTCCATTTTAATTTATGTATTAATTTTAAATCAAACACAGATTTTTTTAGTCTACTAAGTTAGAAGACTGAAAAAAATTATGTTTTATTTAAAATTAATACATAAAGGTTACATGTCTTTCCATGCCCGATTTTTTAAAGAAAAATGTTTGGAATATTATTATAATTTTTTAACTGCTTACCGTTGAATAACTCTTTTCTTTTCAAAACTATATTATTATTTCAAAGAAAAACTGATTTTTTCAACACAAAAAGGGTGTAGTAAGAAAAAAATCATAAACGTAAAATGTTACCTGAGTTTAGAGAAAATTAAATTGCGACTTATCGAACACTGGACCTTGACTACGACAGTGACAATGCAAAAAAAACTAATAACTCAACCCAGTGCGCGACTTGTGGCACACCGTGTATATCAAATATTATTAAGTTCACCGTCGCTCACATCGGACAGCAACTGAAATTGAATTTAAAAAAAGACAAAGCTCTATATCTGGCCGGTATTGTGTACAAATATCTTCGCCACTGGAGAGCGTTGATTTAATTAAACATTCAGACTGTTGCATACGCTCGTGAACTAATAAACTTTACTTCTAAATCGTTAATCATCCTACACTAGCGTCATTATGGTGCCTAGTCAGAACTATTCATACACGAACATGCAATAAATATGTTTTATATATGTGTATATATATATATATATATATATATATATATATATATATATATATGTATATATATTTATAAATATATATGTATATACATATATATATATATATATATATATATATATATATATATATATATATATATATATATATATATATATATATATATATATATATATATATATATATATATATATATATATATATATATATATATATATATATATATATATATATATATATATATATATATATATATATATATATATATATATATATATATATATATATATATATATATATATATATATATATATATATATATATATATATATATATATATATATATATATATATATATATATATATAGTAAAAATGAATGGAACTATCCAGACTACCCCGTATCGTACTGGATTGACAGCTGAGAATCGAAAACGCAAGAGACAAAAACTTCTTAAAAACATGCCCCAAGACCTACACCAAGAAGAAGTGAAGGATTCAGTTTTAATTATTAAGAAGGGTTGATTTAACGTAAAAACTTTCAGGACAAAAAATATTTACGTCAAGATGTAAGAATTATCAATTTCTCAAATCCTTCAAATTTAATAATAAAAGAACGATCTTACTAACTTACCATCACGCTGCTTCTCTGCAGGGACAAGCAAAGAGGATAGAACGCCACACCACTCTGTCTTTGAAAACAATCTTCGCCTGTTCCACATTCGTGCATTTCGACTCCTGATTTGACCACTTTCAAGTATTTGATATACTTAATCATGTCAAATTTTCCTCTTTTGCTTCTAATATCAACCAAATTCTGGTCATAATTTCTACAATTTTTTACTGTTTTTTTTTCACTCACTTGAGACAGTCACTCGATTTGAGTCATCAAAAAATTTTAGCCTCACATACGGTGTTTGACAATGATGCGGAATGCATCGAAACACGTAACATCGTAGATTTTTTAAATGGTATCCATCATGTGAAATTGAAATTAAAAATTGATATTTTTTACCACCAAGTGACAGCCGAATCATTAATGGAATTCTTTAGTAGTCTTTCTTTTGCAAATTACTTAAATATAGTGCTTTTAAATAAAGTTATAAATCTACCTTATTTTAATATGATACCACCAAAAAAGTTGTATATATATATGTATTGTAGTAGAATATATGAATTTTAAATGATAATTTATTATTGAAAAAATTCACTCAAGCGACAAAATTAAACTATTTTTTTTTAATTCTGCAATACTTTAGTGAGTTTCACATTTGTCAATATGACACTTATCTATGTGAATAAATCTTCGAAAATTTATTCAATTCATAGAAAACAGCGTGTTTTAAGAGATAAACGATTCGTGACATAGATTTTAGCTATACTTTGTATCGTTTTATCGTTCTTTTTTATCATTTTGGTATGGCTAAAAGAAATATGTCCACGTCTAATGCGTTTTCTTTGTTCTAGTTTTATTTATGTTATAAAATATATTCGTTATTGATATCTTAACGAAAATAAAATGAATATTCAAGTCTGGGCATTTGGAAGACTTTTGAACTGCCATTTGGTAGGGTATGTGATCACGTTTGGAGGATACCGTATTCCAGTAGCGTAACGTGCCTGTGACCTCTTCTGAATTACTGCTCTCCTGTTTTATTTGGAATTACCTATCCTCCAAGTGACTGATATCTAGCTACGGCTTATGTAACACAGCTTATTGTGTTCCTACTCATGCTCCAACCTTATTATTTGTTTTCATATTCCTACTTGTGAGTGGGATTACTGTTTATGATAAAAGTACCTAACTATAATTTTTTTTTTTGTGAGAAGTTCTAGGCAAGAGCTATCCGTACATTGATAAGAATACTGGTAAACAGGGTCACAAGATAAGTTTAACTTACTTAAACGTGGAAGAGGCGAAGAATGTTTTGAAGACAGAGTGTTGTGGGGTTCTATTTTCTCTGCCCACCTCAGCAGGGAAGCAGCGTGATGGTTAGTTAATTTTTAATTTATTATTAGATTAAAACCAATATTTTTAGCTTTTCCACTTTTTTATTTGACCAGCGACCGGGTTTTGTCGTTACCGACATCATCAGACCAGTCTGATAACGTTACCGACATCATCAGACCAGTCTGATGATGTCGGTAACGACGAAACCCGGTCGCTGGTCAAGGTCGCTGGTCAAATAAAAAAGTGGAAAAGCTAAAAATATTGGTTTTAATCTAATAATAAATTAAAAATGCAATTCCATCACGAAGTGTCAGTGGATAATATAAATCTATTAAAAAATAGTTAATTTTTGTTTTATGCTAACTCCAAGTTTATACTACGCCGCGTACCTACCTACTTAAACGTGGAAGAGGCGAAGAATGTTTACGAAGACAGAGTGGTGTGGCGTTCTATTCTCTCTGCCCACCTCTGCAGGGAAGCAGCGTGATGGTTAGTTAATTTTTGTTTTATGCTAACTCCAGGTTTATACTACGCCGCGTACCTACTCAGAATGTGCCCAAAGATTAATGTCTAAAAATATAATTAGACTCACGTTTAAAAATTATTTATTCCCTCGATAAATATCTTCTATTGTGAGCTGAAAATACAATTGGTCTAATTGCGATTAATGCCAAGCTTTCGACATGGAGGCCATTTTAAAAGTCAACAAACAAACATATTATTTATTGCCTCGGAGCTTTATTTCGACAAAAAAGAGATTAGTTTATTTTTGTTGACATATTCTACCCACCACAAACATAAATTATGACAGTGAAATAATGTATTAAACATCCGATACCCACAGATTATACGATTTCAACGTTTGCCAAAGGCATTTCCTATATTACGTATTCAATCAGAAGAGATGTATCAATTAATGATAATAAAAAAATTGGTATTTTTATAAATATATATATATATATATATATATATATATATATATATATATATATATATATATATATATATATATATATATATATATATATATATATATATATATATATATATATATATATATATATATATATATATATATATATATATATATATATATATATATATATATATATATATATATATATATATATATATATATATATATATATATATATATATATATATATATATATATATATATATATATATATATATATATATATATATATATATATATATATATATATATATATATATATATATATATATATATATATATATATATATATATATATATATATATTATATATATATATATATATATATATATATATATATATATATATATATATATATATATATATATATATATACAACATTTTAAATGTGTGTTCAATAATGAAAATGATATTTTCTGGCGTTTCTCATGTACCTATGTGATTATAATCCAGGATTTGGATATCACACACTAATAAAAGAGTTTTTGCTCAATAACAAAAAGCTTCCTTTCATCTCACCAATAGATGTCTCTAGTGAAGTTCTAAGGATTCAAGAATAACTTTTCGAAATTGGTTCATATATATAGAACTTCCAAGAATTTGAGTAGTGTGGTTGTCAATAATGGGTAGAATTGCTGAATGTTACACTTCTTTTTCATACAAATAATTATTAAAAATCATGTCATTTATCCATCAGTGTAATTTATAAATAACTATTTATTTAGAAAACTAGCATTCTGACGCTGTGTCGAAACCAGTTTTTTTTTATAATACGATTATATCAATCAATTTGAATTTATATTGAATAATATCATCGCTATTCTGAAAAAAAGCTTTCAATACAAGATCGTTACATTTCAAATGATTGATATTTTAATTTGATGTTGAATTCTGAAACAAAACATATTCATTAATTTGGTAGAAATCACCAAATTCGGCGAAATCGTGAATTTGATCAAATTACCCTTCATTGATTTCTCACTCCATTTCTTGATAAAAAATCAATATTAACAACCTTCTTAAACTTAATAGTCTAATTTTGTTGTAGAATCATAAATTATTTTGCTGCAATAAGGAAAATGTCAAAAAGAAAATTTAGAAGCACAATATCGAATATTAATTTTATTCCGGAGCCAAAGAAAAAAGACACATCTTTCATTAAGTAAAATGAATAAATATTGAGTGCATGTCCATCTCCAAGCAAAATAAATTAGTATTTTTTCGGAAAGGCACAGCGAAACTAGTATAAGATATTTTATGAGTAGACATTTGTAGGTAATGAATCAATTTGTAATATTTTTTGGAACTATTATTTAAAGCTTATAATAAAAATAAAAATAAATATGTTAACATTTATTCTTTTCAGATTATTTCACATACTGGAAAACAATGTCAATTTCACACTCTCCGTATCATTCATCGTTCACTTTGTGTAATACGACTTTTAAAATACTAATTGATTGCACAAAGTGAACGATGAATGATAAATAGAGTGTTATATTACCACACCACAAGTTAACAATACTTTAAATATACTGTTATATTACTATACCACAAAGTTAACAGTGTATTTTTAATCTACAAAAAAATGTCAATTTCAATTTACCGATTGGATGAAAATCAGTAAATAGCGTGTGACTCGATCAGTCATCTAGCAAATTTCGAACAACTTTTTTTGTATTTTTTTTATAAATTGTGTTTTGCCAATTTATTTGTGTTCGACTTACATTTGTTTATTGTTATTTTTCCCAGATATGTTTGTAGACTTTGTTCCTCCATCACTTACCCCCTTTTATATTTATCATGCTTTTGTTACGGCGTTGTTTTGAAATACGTTTCTATAAAGCGAGACTACGGAAAGACCCTTTTTAGGGTCTAAAAGCTAAGCTCAGAAGTTCTTGGAAGTGTTTTCTCAGTAAGACTGTTAAAGTTCAGATTACCTGAGTGCCAAATGGAAAACTTACATTCGCCGACGATTTCGCCCTGACAAAACTTGCCTTGAAAATACACATCTTTTAAAGCGACAAAATTAAAATGGTACCCAAATGTGACATTGTAAAAAATGTGATAAAAGTCTCGTTTTAAAAACAACCGCACATGAAAAAAACATAGATTATATGTAGGTATGTATATATACATATCACTCACTCCTTTCACGAACGTCATAAATCAAAAATCGACAATTTTCAGTTGTGTATGTTTTCGAAATGCCCAGAAAATGTACTACATCCCAGCAAAAGAGGCATATTTTTAACTTATTATTTGCCCGCTATAGGGCAGAAAGTGATGTTTTTGCATTTTGAAGAAAAGGTATTGTTTAATTTTTTTTTTTTAAATATCCTAAATATTTTTCAAATGGAGAAAAAACCTTCAGGTTTTACCTTAAAAGATCTGTTGCACAGTAAAAATTTCAATAAGTGGGTTGATATTTATTTTCAATGCATTGTGTTATATTTTTAAACTTTAAAAATGTTCTCCTGCAAAATCAAGTTTTTTGATTCATGACGTTCTTGAAAGGAGTAAGCGATATTCATATATAGGGAAAGATTTTCACCAGAATTTATTAACCGTTTATTATTGTCAATACTCTTTGGTTGTTTTGTTGTTGTTATGACTCCGTTGTTCAGTAATTCTAAAAATAATATTAAATTACATGTGTTTTATTCGAATTTATTCCCACAAAAGTGACTAAAATATTTATGTAAATGGATATCTTTTATAAAAATAGTTTGGACAATTGACTTATGTTATGATTAATTGATTCGGCAGTCACTTTATGATAAAACCTAAAAACAAACTAACTAACTAACCATCACGCCGCTTCCCCGCAGGGGTAGGCAGAAAGAATAGAGCGCCATACCACGCTGTCCTTGCAAACATTCTTCGCCTCTTCCACGTTCATGCATCTCCTCATACATACCCGCCGATTGTTACGACTCCTAACCTGACCACTTTCAAGTATTTGGCATAACTGACCGTGCCATGTTTTTCTCGGTCTTCCTCTGCTTCTTTTCCCACTAACATTCGCCTCATACATTTGTTTTACCGTTCTTTCCTCACTCATTCGTTCCACATGTCCAAACCATCTCAACACACCTCTCTTAATTTTATCGATAATGCTTATCTCAGCTTTGCATTCCTTCCTTATTTCACTATTCGCACATCTATCATACATCGTTTTGTCGCATATTATTCTGAGAGATCACATTTCGACTGCATTCAGTCTACTTTCATCCTTCTTTTGCCAACTCCATGTTTCACATACATACATTAGAGTTGGAAAAACCTATCCATTTTTAATTTAAGTTTTACTTGGTCAATATGACTTTTTCTTAGAATTATTGTGACACGTGTTTTAATGCATTCCGCATCATTACGGAGTTCAAAAATGATGCAATTTGCAGCCAAACACGTATCACAGTACATTTGAATTTAAATTTAAGTTTTAGATTTACCATGTAAAACTTAACTTTAAATTCACTTTTTTTTATTTATTTATCTAACGTCCAAGTCACTCTGAAATCCAGCTTCAGTTTATGCAATACTACTATCATGTTTTTACTTAAGCTCCAACTTTAATTGATTTATAGTCTATTTCAACTTTTAAGCGAATTTACTCTGTTTAATGGTACTTTGATTTTATTTTTTGACATCTCATCAAAGATGAAGAAGAATATGGAAGTCTGGGCATTTACGGGGCTTAGGACCGTCATAGGCTGGTTTAAGTGATCACTTTACACACGTGTAACATTCACCAATTCTACCCATTATTTACAACCACACTACTCAAATTCTTGGAAGTTCTATATATATGAATCAATTTAGAAACCTTGTTCATGAATCACTAGAACTTCACTAGAGACATCTATTGGTGAGATGTAAAGAAGCTTTTTTATTAAGCAGAAACTCTTATATTAGTATGTGAGATCCGAATCCTGGATTATAATCACACACATGAGAAACGCCAGAAAATACCATTTTCGTTTTTATTATTAAGCTTATAATTTAACCAGATAATTTATTTACAACATTTTGAGTGTGTCCAAATACTTGTTCACAAAATCTGGATTATCTCCAATTACAGGAGTTATTTTCATATTATTTTTTGACATCTCATCAAAGATGAAGAAGAATTCTTCTTCATCTTTGATGAGATGTCAAAAAATAATATGAAAATAACTCCTGTAATTGGAGATAATCCAGATTTTGTGAACAAGTATTTGGACACACTCAAAATGTTGTACTTTCATTTCATGTAATTCGTAAGTGAAAATTCAATTTAAACACTCTAATTTCAAAACTATTGGTTCCACTTCAAACACTGATATAAAAGTGCTTTGATTTTTTCCGCAATTCAAATAATCTTTCAGTATTTACAAATATTGTACTAATAATGACAAATCCCTCAAATACCAAGTAAGTATAAACCTCGCAGTAATAATTATAATCAAACGTTATGATGTTTTGATATTTCGATGAGGATTCAATATCCTTTGACGTCATATTATTATTAGTAAGTCTGTCATTTGCAAAGGATTACTAGGAAACGTTATGCCTGTTATGTACGAGGCCGAGATGTTCCAATATTATTCAAGGCCTAGATAGGGGTGTACGTACTAGGGGAGGATTTTAGCATAATAATCATCCCAATATCCCTTTACGTCTCTCCACAGGATCAGAAATGAGAAATTACATCCTTTGACTAGCGAAAGAGATTCATTAATAATATACGGAAAATATCCTTCATATTTTTGAGAACATTTACAACTTAAATTATAAACACAAATTTATTGAACTCTTACGTTTTGAGATTACAACAAATTCTACGAAAAATATGGAAGTTTGTGTATAAACGGGGCTTACGACTGTTCAAAGGCTGGTCTAGTGATCATTTTAAACACGTGTAACATGTGACTATTCTACCCATAATTGACAACCCCTTATTTAATTTTTTGGAACTAATACATATATCATAAAACTCTTACTGGTCCAATGTCGAATCTCATTCGACATCGATTTTTTGTTCTTAGGTACCATGTCGGATGTTATTCCACATTTTTGATCATAAGTATTATTTATTTAAATTCCAAGCTTACATTTTTGTCACTCGTATCTATTACAACAGTATGTGGAGCAAGGGACAAAATATATTTATTCCAATTGGAATGTAACTGTCTATCTAGATTTTTTTTAATTTTGGAGGACCAGAATGGGATAATTCTCACCTCAGGAGTGTAAGTTCACAGCAGTATCAATGATTGACTTAAGACAGCTTTTATTTATAAGATACCCTTTTACTTAAATATATCCACGATCCTCACCGAATTATCTTAAATACTGGGACAATCCTGAAATATGATTTTAAATTTTTCATTCAGCTTTTAATTTAGCTAGTTATTTTATTCACAATAATCCTAGTTCACAAACTTGGACTTATTATATTATGAGAGTTATTTTTACATCTCGATATTTTTAAAATAAACTCCCAAGTAGATTTGTAGGCAAGGATTTAGAAACACTCAAAATGATGACCATTATTTTTTTAATTATTACTAACTAAATTACTAATCATAATGCCACTTCACCGCATGGGTAGGCAGAGAGAATAGAACGCCATACCAATCTGTCTTAGCAAACAATTTTTGCCTCTCTCACATTCATGCATACCCGCTGATTATTTCGACTCCAAGTATTTTAAATACATTATCACTTATTTTTTCTACGAATAATTGTACAATTTTTTTTAATAATGTCGGCAGTCTTTATAATAATCATCACTACGTTTTTTATTCAATTTTTCATATACATACGATAAAACGTACCTACGTAGCTTAAAAGTTTTCATTAAAAAAATATGTAATATAAATTGACTCCTTTTGTTAAAAAGGTTACAAACACAAAATAACCCGGATATTTAAGTGTTTACATATCGCTCACTCCTTTCAAGAACGTCATAAATAAATAAAAAACTTGATTTTTCAGGAGAACGTTTTTATAGTGTAAAAAAAATACAATGTATTAAAAATAAATATCGACCCACTTATTGAACTTTTTACTGTGCAACAGATCTTTTCAGGTAAAACCTAAAGATTTTTTCTACATTTGAAAAGTATTTTGTTTATTTAAAAATATAATTTAATAATACCATTTCTTCAAAATGCATAAACAACAATTTCTGCCCTGTAGCGGGTAAATATAAAGTTAAAAATATGCCGCTTTTGCTGGGATATAGTCAATTTTCTGGGCATTCTGAAAACATGCACAACTGAAATTTGACGATTTTTGATTTATGATGTTCTTGAAAGGAGTGAGCGATATCTGTATTTAAGAGGTATAAAATACCTTGAATATTTTAAGCATAAACTCGATAAAATCAGAAGGCAATTAGAAGACGCTCAACAAAACACAATATATATTACTAGATGTCAAATGATGACATTCACCGATAAGAACACAAATTTACCAAAATTCGCAAATAAAGATCCAAAAGATTTTATCTCGCCATTAAAAATTAACGCCTTTATGGAAAACTAGCATTTAAAAACGCACCTTTAATGTTTTTTTTAACTGTGACCTTTAATTGAAAAAAATATTATTAATATGTAGCGATACAATATGAGTATGTATTTTTTATTGTTTGGCCTTGACTTTGTGTAAAAATATGATGGTTGAAATATTTTAAATTAATGAAATACTTGTTTATGACCACTTTTGAGTATATCAATGTAAACACGACTTGTTTCAAAAACTACGGATGTTCTTATTACAAGTGAAAATACAACTTTTTACAATGTAAAAGTAAATAAGTCCTATGTGAAGGAAACGTAGATTTGAAAACAAGTATTTTAACACCCAAAATGATGTGAATAAAATAACTGGTCAATTTATAAGCTACATAAAATTTTTCAATCATGTTTTAAGACGTTTCCCATTATGTACATAAATTAATCCGGTTAGGATCTTGCAGACTTCAAAATAAAAGGGTATCTACTAAATAAAAGCTTTCCTTATTTTACCATACATGTCTCTGGTGAACTCACACGTATATTGTCATGAGATTAATATACATGTAGGAGTTCCAAGAATTGGCGAATATTGCACGTGTGTAAAAAGATCACTATCAGGCTAATAACAGCCTATGGCAGGTTATAAGCCCTATTAATACCTAGACCACATTCTTTTTCATCTTTGTTAAGATGTGAAAAAAAAATTAAAACAGTTTTATATTTTAACCAGTTGATCACGGCATCAATTTTCGAGACTAGTCGTGTTTATATATATATATATATATATATATATATATATATATATATATATATATATAAATATAAATATATATACATATTTATATATATATATATATATATATATATATATATATATATATATATATATATATATATATATATATATATATATATATATATATATATATATATATATATATATATATATATATATATATATTTATATATATATATATATATATATATATATATATATATATATATATATATATATATATATATATATATATATATATATATATATATATATATATATATATATATATATATATATATATATATATATATATATATATATATATATATATATATATATATATATATATATATATATATATATATATATATATATATATATATATATATATATATATATATATATATACATATATATATATATATACATATATATATATATATATACATCTATTTATATATATATTTATATATAAATATATATATATATATATATATATATATATATATATATATATATATATATATATATATATATATATATATATATATATATACACAATATATATATATATATATATATACATATATATATATATATATATATATATATATATATATATATATATATATATATATATATATATATATATATATATATATATATATATATATACATCTATTTATATATATATATTTATATATAAATATATATATATATATATATATATATATTTATATATAAATATATATATATATATATATATATATTTATATATAAATATATATATATATATATACAGTATCTACTCAATGAATTAGGGCCACCCATTATTTTTTTGAATACTCTGAAATCTTTTGGATTATTATATTTATTTTACATAAATACTTTAAGTTTTCTATTGACATCTAATATCATGTATATTACCTTCAATAATATGTAAAATTTACCTGTATTATTTAAGCCTTTACAAAATTTCAAACCCTTTTTCTGAGAAAGGTCCCTAATTAGCACAGGTAGACAGATAGTTGAAAGTTCAAAAAATAGTCCTATCTCATTTATCAGTGAAATTTCTTGAGTTCTGGTTGTTGTTTTGTTCAGAGAGGATATATAGTTATCGTGTCTTGTGAAAAAAACTTAATTTTTAATTTTAGTTCATAAAGTATAATTTTTTTTTGTAAACACAAGTGTTTTTTTTGAAAAGGACAAAATGGGAAAAAGTAAAGACATTTCTGAGGAAAAAAAGTCTAGTGTTATAGTGCTACTGAAATAAGAAATACTATCTAATAGAGAAATTTCAAAAAAAGAAAACGTTTCTCGTCAAACAGTGGACAGAATTTCAAAATCAATAAAAAATCAGTCACCCGCCACCAGCAATCGGCGAAAGAGCTGTCGTAGGATTAGAAAAACAACAACGAGGACTGATCGAAAAATCGTTCAAAGTGCCTTAGAAAACCGTAGTGCATCAGCAAAAACATTAAAAATAAAATTGGAAGAAGAGGGTATAAATATATCGGTATCAACACTGAGGCGACGTCTTTACGAAGTAAATCTGAAATGCAGGCGCCCTGTAAAAGTACCAAAATTGACACCACGAATGAAAGCGGATCGATTAAAATGGGCCAGGCTACATCGAAATTACTCGGTAGATGATTGGAAAAAGGTATTTATTTAAATTGAATTTTCAACATATCATTTTAGTAAATAAACTCATATATTTGAATTAAACTTAAATTTTCATTATTTTTCAGGTCATCTTTAGTGATGAGTGCCGGTTAGAAGCCGTGACAGAGAGCCGTCGATTCTTCAGGAGAACACCAATGGAACGTTACAATGAGGCCTGTGTGGTAAAAGTTATGAAACACCCCCCTGCAACAATGATATGGTCATGTATTATTAACAATTTACCTGGGCCGTTGTTTTTCGTGGAAGGAACAATGAACCAAAATTCCTATAAGCAGGTCCTCGAACGAATTTTATTGCCCTTCTACCATACACTCGACCCAACAGAAGGTCCATACACCTTCATGCAGGATGGGGCACCTTGCCACCGGGCTAAATCAATAATAAAATTTTTGTCTAAGAAAAATCTGCCTTTGCTCCCCTGGCCTGGAAATTCTCCGGACCTTAATCCTATAGAAAACGTATGGAGCATGTTAAAAAATAAGGTATACTCATTTCCAAATCCGACAGTAGACTGTCTAAAAAAAAATATTCAAAAAATTTGGTCAGAAGACGAAGAAATAAAAAACATGATAAAACAGTGCATTTTAAGTATGCCAAAAAGAATTGAGGCAGTTATTTCTGCCAAAGGTGGAAATACTAAATACTAACTATATTTATATGAAAATATATGCATAATTTAAGCGTAATAAAGTGTTCATGTGTAAATAAAATTCAATGTTGTTTTATTCAAGGTTTTCTCTGAGTTATTCCTGTTTGAATTGAGAAATTGCGCGAAATTCTGCGTGGCCCTAATTCATTGAGTAGATACTGTATATATATATATATATATATATATATACACAATATATATATATATATACATATATATATATATATATATATATATATATATATATATATATATATATATATATATAAATATATATGTATATATATATATATACACATACATATGCACACACACACACACATACATGTGTTCAAATAAATATGTCTTTATTTTGTTGTTTTAATAAAAACACTCACTTTGCCCATAGATGGCGGTCGAATCTTACTTTATTAATAAATTATATTATATTCTTAATTTATCTTAATTTGTTTGAAATGTATTCAAAAATTTTAGGACATAAATTATTGTCCGGCTTTATTAATGTCCAACATATTGTTAATTGTTTATTGTTGTGACAAAGGCAAATTTATCGATTTCCTTGATGGACTGAGTAATTTGTCCGCAATATTTTTAACAAATTTTACACACTGTTATTTTACTAACATAGGGTAGGCGTACCGATTTTGGACACAAAATCAATTATCGCAAATTATATCAAAATTACAACAACAAAAATATATATTTCCCTAAAATTCAAATAATTTGTTATTTAGATTTATTTGAGTTTATTCGAAGGAATATAAAATTTTGTTATATCGCTCACTCCTTTCAACAACGTCATAAATCAAAAAACAGTATTTTTCAGGAGAACGTTTTTAAAGTTTATAAATATTATACAAAGCATTAAAAATAAATATCAAGCCACTTCTTGAACTTTGTACTGCACAACAGATCTTTTTAAGTAAAACCTGAAGGTTTTTTCTCCATTTGAAAAATATTTAGAATATTTAAAAAAAATAATTAAAAAATACCTTTTCTTCAAAATGCAAAAACAACACTTTCTGCCCTGTGGCGGGTAAATGTTTAGTTAAAAATATGCCTCTTTTGCTGAGATATAGTACATTTTCTGGGCATTCCGAAAACATGCACAACTGAATATTGACGATTTTTGATTTATGACGTTCTTGAAAGGAGTGAGCGATATGTGTCTTAACTTGAGACAAAAAAATGAATTTTGTAAATGAAAGAGGATGTAAGTTTGAGCATCTCGGTGCTTCGTTTGATCCTAGAATGCTGTCAATTGAGGGCACTGCCGTCTGTCGAAATTTTACAGAAATATGTATATAATCCAATGTCTGATGTTTTTCAAAAATATGGACACTAATATTCAAAAAAAGTTATATATATATAAAACCAAGATAAAGTTACAACCCGATCTATAAAAATTAAATAAAAATATTAGAGTAATAAATTTTCTAAGGACTATAATAACCAAAAAAATTTGTACATGTTTAAAATCAAGATTGATTAAAAAATATCAATTTATTTCAAATAGAAAATTTCCCTTTTTTTCTTTGTTTAAAATTTTTATTTTTGTATAAATGTCAGACCGCAACAATTTCATTTTAATGGCATGATGATGGAATGATTATTCCGAAACCGGCAGTCACAATTTAGTGTTTATTAAAGTGGTATTACACAAAGTGAACAATGAATGATAAGGAGAGTGTTGAAAATAGAGGTACCATAGAACGGGGCTACTTGAACTTTGATGTGTTACTTGAGCCCAGTACAAAAAGAGATTTAAATCTGTATTTGGTCTATAATAATGAACGTATCTTGACAATAAGTGTCACATGTCAGGGAAACAATGAATCATGTCGATACGTTCATTATTGTAGACCAAATACAGATCTAAATATTTTTTTGTACTGGGCTCAAGTAACACATCAAGATTCAAGTAGCCCAGTTCTACGGTACCTGAATTTTTTTCATACTCGTATATATATGTTATGTAAATATAACATGTACTAGTATGAATTGTAAAAAAAAAACTACATATTATCGTCAAACTGTCCATGAATAGTTCATCTACCCTATCGACACAAGTTTGTAAGTCGACAAGATCGTTAAGAATAATATAAAAAATACACGTTTATAATTGGTTGTTTTGTCTTTGGTCTTATTAATTCAACTGTCTCGATGTAATGTTTCAACATTGAAGGAATTACGTCGAAACGCATTAATCAGGGACGATCGTTTACACAGAGTTTGGTTTCATAGAAATCTAGGCAAAGAGACGGTGATAGATACGCCGGGCCTATGCCAAGTACTTCGGCCTTGCCTAAATTATCGGCAACCATTCGTCTATAGGCCACGCATCGCGAAAACTGCGTCGGTTTGGAGTTACCCAATTTATACGTCGGATTTTTAGACCGCTGCAATTTGCGGCTAACGCACGAGGTTAACAGTTTTACCCTTCACCCCCTATCGGAAAATAAGTGATTTATCTCTAATTAATTGGCTGGTTAACTAACCATCACGCTGCTTCTCCGCCGGGGTAGGCAAAGAGAAAAGAACGCCAAACCAATCCGTCTTTGCACATAATCTTCGTCTTTTACATATTCATACATCTCATACATACGCGCCGATTATTCCGACTTCTGACCTGACCATGCCCAAATATTTGAAGTACTAGACCGTGTCAAGTTTTCCTCGGTCTTCCTCTGCTTTCTACTACCAAACACATTCACCTCATAAATTTGTTTACTGTAGTTTCATCAAAAAAGTAGTTTTTCAATCAATTGTGGTTTGACTTGTTAAGGGTAATAACAGTTGTGGTGGGTTTGTGTTATAGAACAAATTTTACGGGTTATTATTATAAATATATATATATATATATATATATATATATATATATATATATATATATATATATATATATATATATATATATATATATATATATATATATATATATATATATATATATATATATATATATATATTTATAATAATAACCCGTAAAATTTGTTCTATAACACATATATATATATATATATATATATATATATATATATATATATATATATATATATATATATATATATATATATATATATATATATATATATATATATATATATATAGATTTAACACGCACGTATTCAAATGCAATAAAGTGTAAGAGTTTTAAAGAAATCAGTGAATAACTATGAAAGATCGTTACAGTAGTAAAAATTTTCCTTTTATATATTAATCAGTGCCAATAAAAAAAAAATTATTCTTACTTTTAAACATATTACTATACAAAAATATTTTTTTATGTGACACGGAAGGAAAGAAATTCAGCGAAGAGAGGCAACTTTTGAAATTAATTATGAGGATTTTTTCAAACATTTAATTAAAAATCTTCCACTTCAATTGAGATGATAAAGTTGTTTCCAGAAATTGGTATATTAAATTGAATTTGTGGACAGGTTGACATAATTAATTTGTAATCATCTTAAATTGAGCCTTGAAATAATTAAGCCATTGAAAATGACAAAATGTTGTAAATTGTTCAAATTTTACGGGGTTGTCTTAAAACTTACTTACTAAGCTCTGAAGCCCCAAGTTTACATCGTCAAAGTCATCGAAGGAGGCACTCTGAAACAAAATAAAAAAGACTTATTAATTTCACATTACACGTGTACAAACATTTTTTTAGAGAAACATCTACTTTATAATTTAATCTTATTTTCACTTGTATTATACCACATATTGAGTTTTATTTCATTACACATGACTTGTTTAAACAACAACTGTGTTTTCTAAACTTAAAGTATGTAATGAAATAAAACTCAATAAATTGTATGAAACAAGTTTTTTTTAAATAATCTACATGTAATTCATGGGCAGGACGTATCTGTCGAAGAGACGACGGTCGATGGGGAAGAAAAGTATTGCAATGGCGCCCAAGAACTGGCAAACGAAGCATCGGCCGACCCCCTACAAGATGGACTGACGATATAAGAAGAATAGCGGGAGTGACCTGGATGCGGAAGGCGGAGGATCGAAGAGGATGGAGACTCATGCGGGAGGCCTACGTTCAATAGTGGAAGGACACAGGCTGATGATGATGATGGTGAATTCCTTTAAGCTAATGCTGAATCGATCCATAATGAAATAGGATAAAATTTAAATGAATTGATTTATGAGCCAGAAATAAATATTGTCAATTATTGTCATCATTGTTATAATATTAATTTTACTTGGTGAAAAAAAAAACACTCCCCTTGTAATCTATTGTTCACTTGTAATACCACTTTCATTAACACTTATTCGTGACTACCGGTTTCGGAAAATCATTCACACTAATGAACGTCTACATTACATTAATTTGTATTTTGGATCTTTATGTATGGTTTATATGCAATTTTGATAGGCTCATAGTTAAGTCACAGGTTTGGAAGTATGGCTGATTGTTGCGCCATCAATTATGAAATTTTGAATGTAAATATTCTTCATCCAACCTTTTTCACAATGGTGCACTGCATTGTATTAACACAGTGTTATCTTGATCATTACTTACAGGAAGGCAAGATGATCACTCCCGCGCTTCAAAGACCAGTCCAGGCTAATATTAAACAAATATTTTCAGCCCCTCCCCCCCCCCAAACAACTTTGGAATTGAACCCAGAACCTCCAGTACAGTAGTTTAACACGCTTAACTACTACACCACCGAGATTAAATATATATATATATATATATATATATATATATATATATATATATATATATATGTATATATATATATATATAAAGATATATATATATATATATATTTATATATATATATATATATATATATATATATATATATATATATATATATATATATATATATATATATATATATATATATATATATATATATATATATAAATATATATATATATCTATATATATATATATATATATATATATATATATATATATATATATATATATATATATATATATATATATATATATATATATATATATATATATATATATATATATATATATATATATATATATATATATATATATATATATATATATATATATATATATATATATATATATATATATATATATATATATATATATATATATATATATATATATATATATATATATATATATATATATATATATATATATATATATATATATATATATATATGTACATATATATATATATATATATATATATATATATATATATATATATATATATATATATATATATATATGCATATACATATAGCCTACTCCATTAGTGAAACGTTATTTTGGTAAGATTCGCATATGAATTCTAAAAATAAAATTCACAAAATTTATTTTCCTTTCAAACACGTTTCATGTAGGCGCGAAAAAAATCATTGAATGGAGCATGTAAGTACGAACGGAGTAAATATTGATTTCTATCGAATAGAGCACTCTTTCGTTACAGGCAGCCTGAATGGTTCAGCGGTCACGTGACAAGAGTGATCCGCATAGATTTTTGCGCGTGGGTGTACAGAAACTGGATTCGGTGAAGGGAAACCGCGCTGTTGTGTGTGAAATCACGAAACTAAAATATGTACCGCTTTTCCAGGCCCGAATCGGCCTGGCGGGCCGACTGGTGTGCTTTTATTATAAGTATATGAATATCGCTGGTTAAATGCTAAAGGGCCATAACGCAAAAAATTAAACTTTACAACATTTTGAGTATGTCCAAATACTTGTTCACAAAATCTGGATTATCTCCAATTAAAGGAGCTATTTTCATATTATTTTTTTACATCTCATCAAAGTTGCGGAGGGCTGATCACCTTTCCTTCCTGTGTAAACCATCAAGATGACACTGCGTTTATATGACGCAGTGCCCTATGCACCATTGGGGTGCGGATAAGGGTTTTATTATTATTATTATTATCATCAAAGTTGAAAAAGAATATGATCACTCAAACCAGCCTTTGACCAGCCCCGTAAATGCCCATATTCTTCTTCATCTTTGATGAAATGTCAAAAAAATAATATGATATTTATTCTTATTTATCAAAGGTCTACGGATATTGAGATAAAAGTTACGAATATAGGTTATCAACTTACCGATTCATCTCACGATTGTTCATTTTTGAAGGACTGCATGTGTCGAAATTGCGATGTGTTTAAAATCATACAATGGTAAGACAGTATATGTGGGATGACACATTAACTCCACTAAATGATGCGTCTAATTTTGTATTGTATTTTATATATTGCAAGGCACTCTCCCACATGGCAACTTTCATTTTTTTTATGTAAAAATTTAAATAAACCCACAGTGTAAAGGTAGTCTATATTATAACATTCTTGAATGTTTTATGCTGCGACTTTATGGCACAAACTTTATGGTAAAACAAATTTATGAGGCGAATGTTAGTGGGAAAAGAAGCAGAGGAAGACCGAGAAAAACATGGCACGATCAGGTATGCCAAATACTTGAAAGTGGTCAGGTTAGGAGTCGTAACAATCGGCGGGTATGTATGAGGAGATGCATGAACGTGGAAGAGGCGAAGAATGTTTGCAAGGACAGAGTGGTGTGGCGCTCTATTCTCTCTGCCTACCCCTGCGGGGAAGCGGCGTGATGGCTAGTTTGTTAGTTAGTTTTTTTTATGGCACATTTTATCTCTCGTCGATGGTCAAATCTTGTGGATTGGTTTGCAACAACAAACGTCACCTCCTTTCGCCATTCCAGTCTATTTTTCGAAACCATCACCACCGAGGTGCCTGCTGCTGTCTTAACTTGATCGGTCGTCGTGTGGGGATCTTTCTGTCCTTCTTTTTCCCTCCAGGCTACCAATCACAACCAGTCATTCCAGTCTATCCTCATTGCCATGCGCAACGTGTTCAAAGAACTGAAGAATCTACCACGTATAGAGTCAAGCCATCCAAGTGTAACTCCTGACGAATGCACTTGTTGGTGCGACTAGCTGTCCAAGGAATTCGGAGCACGCGACTCCAACATTTTATTTCAAAGGCGTCATTTTTTCTCCTTTCTTTTGCTTTTATGGTCTATTTTTCAACAGCATAGAGCAAAATTGAATGGACCAAGCTCCTGACAAACCTTATCTTGGAGTTGTTACTCACATCTCGGTCTTTCCAGATGTTGTCTAACTTAGACATGACACTTTTGGCAATGGCGATATTTCAATTTCAATTTATTCAATAATTATTATATACATTACAAACTAACATTTAAGGCGTATACATTAAAAAACAAATTGAAAAGTAAGCAAGAAGACTATTGTTAAATGTGTAGAAGAATCTGGCTTCGGAACACTCCTTCGGACACATATAACAGATCAATATCCAATGTGATACTGTTCAACATAGCGGTAGCTCTTCCTACAGGCATAACCATCGACAGGTTGGTCCTGTGTATAGGAATGTGAAACAATCTATGCCGACGCTGTCTTAGGTAAGTATTGGGAACATACAGACCAATGCTCCGGATAATTTCAGGATTATCGATCATACCGTGCAACAGTCGAAAAAATGCGTAATCAAATACACATTCCTTCTAGTCTCTAAACTGACATATATGACAATGGCGATATGACATCTCTAACATGTCCAAAAAACTAAAGAACTGAATATATAAGCAATTCATGTCATCACACAAATAAAACGTCATAATTTGGTCGTCGACGCGGATGTAGTATGTAAATCAAAACAATGAACAAATAAATATTTATTTATTTGCTCGTCCTCACCAATACGATGTTTTAATTCTGATGGAATGAAACGAAATTATGAAAGCTGTGTGTTCAGGGTGAAATCACGTCTGTAATCCGTTTGAAAATAAACACCCATTTCGGAAGCTGGAATAATAACGGCATTAGTGTAGGGATGTTAACCCCTTATTTGCCAACGTAACGGTAGAAGGAAAGTACACATAATTCCAATTATTATTTTTTTAAAGAGACTACTTTAATATCTCAGCTCGCTTGATTGCACAGAATACCAAATATTTTTGTAACTTGAGAAAATACTTTTTAAAAAAAATAATTGAATTACTTAGTAAAAACCACTATTTTCCATTCCGCATTCCGCATCATTTTCAAACACTGTATGATTACGGTGTTTGAAAATGATTCAGAATGCATCGAAACACGTGTCACAGTAGATTTTAAGAAATAGTGGTATTTATTGAGTAAAACTTTAACTAAAAATGGATAGGTTTTACCACAAAGTGACTGCCGAATCAATTAAAGAAATTTAAAAAAATATATGTCTAAACCAGCTGACTCACTAACCATCACGCTGGATTACCATAGGAGTAGGCAGAGAGAATAGGATGCAACGATCTTAGATCCTTCCGCATACTGGTAAAAATTTTAAAACATTTGTGAAATATGGCCGATTGTAACGCCATCAGTTGAGGAATTGGTATTTGAAGTTTTAATTCAGTTTTTTCCCCAGTGTAAATTGAACTCGAAACCTCCAGCATTGTAGCTAAATGTGCTAAACACTACACTACGGAGGCGGACAGAAAAAAATACTGATTTTCAAATAAATAATTTATTAATAAATTTTACATAAAATTCATTTACAAAATTACGAGTGTGTCAACTTGTTAACAAATTTATATTGTCTCCAATTAGGAGTTATTTTTAAAATTATTTTTGACATCTCAAAAAAGATGAAGAAGAAAATAGAAGTATGGGCATTCGCAGGGCTTACGATAGTCAAAGACCAGCCTATGACGGTCGTAACCCCTACAAATGCCCATACTTCCACATCTTCTTCATCTATGTTGAGATATCAAAAATAATGTTAAATTCATTAAATAAATCATGCTTTAAAGGGTTAACACGTCAAACTTTCTTAAGGAAACTTTATTTGAAAGTTTATAAACAACTTCTGATTATTATAGTATAAGTTGACCAAATTTAAAGCTAATGAAAATGTCAAAATTGTTTACGTCGCGTTTATCTAAATGGCTTATATTTGTATATCGTGTGGGTGTATATTATCGACAGAAAGGTCGCTGTGATATGTAGTTAACTCGTATATTTATGACTATTGATTAAACGCAATCATTTAAAGGGTCAATTAACTACTATAATATTTATACTCATTCTTTATCTTACAAACCAATATGGCGATGTCACGAATGGGGCAAAACCGATAATTAGAGAATATTTGACAATTTAAGCTCAATTTTACTTTCTAAAATACCATTATTTCTTACAATATATTGTGACTATTAAAAAGACTGATAATGATGCTGAAACTATCTAAAAATATTGCTCACTCCTTTCAAGAACGTCATAAATCGAAAATCGTCGATTTTCAGTTGTATATGTTTTGGGGATGCCCAGAAAATGTACTTTATTCCAGCGAAAGCGGCATATTTTTAACATAATATTTGCCCGCCACAGGGCAGAAAGTGTTGTTTTTGCATTTCGAAGAAAAGGTTATTTTTAATTATTTTTTTAAATATATTAATTGTTTTCCAAATGGAGAAAAAATATTCGGGTTTTACCTAAGAAGATCTGTTGCACAGTAAAAAGATCAATTAGTGGATTAATATTTTATGTGAAAGTTGTGGTTTTTTTTGCTCTTTTTTCCTACTTAATTCGCGTCAAAAATATGTCTTATTGTTCTTTCTTCGCCCATTTGAATCAAATGCTCAAACCATCTCAACACATTCTTTAATTTTCATATTATTTTTGACATCTTTTCAAAAATTATTCAGTATTTAAAAAAAAAACACGAGACACAAATCGATAATGACGTCATCTTAATTTTTGACCTATCCTCGCTCTCTGATTGGCCGATACGGGTCAGAAGGCAAGTTCCATGAATATAGCCGAATTTGAAATACTTCGCTGTTTTTAAGTATTTTTTAGCAGGGTTTTCTAGTATAAAAACATTTTAAACAATAAAACCCACATTTGGCATTCCGATAGAGTATATATTTTAAAATCTAATACAATTGGATCTGGCGGATTTTGAAAGTAGGCGACACATTTGAGAGATCATATTTCGACTGCATTCAGTCTACTCCTTCTTTTGCCATCTCCGTGCTTTACTTCTATACATCGGTATTGTTTATATATCAAAACTAGAGCAGGTAACATAAACAATTGACGTCGTGATTATCAAATTGATCAATTTATTTTTATTGCGTTCTTTTTTCAGTAATATACGTCTAAAAACTTTGTGTCTACAGATTACCGAATTTTGTCGATACTGTTTTTGACAGCAAAATGATACCTCTCAATTTGCCCCGCGTTTGCCTGTGATAGATGGCTGTAGGTTCCAGCTTTTTCAGCGTTAAATCTATATTTAATTTGAACAAATTACAGTGATTTCGTGAAGGCACCGCGGTGTTTCGGCTTTTTGTTGTATACAGATGGCAGTGAATTATCATCCGTATCAACAATACATCACTTAAGGCTAAGTGAGACAAAGGAATCTAGCGGTTATGTGTGCAGTACTCGGTCAAATTATTATGTTGTCTCGTAAGCAAAGTGTTTATGCCTAAGGAGGGTAATGCAAGCGAATTCGATGCCATATAAATCACGGCCGGTTTCACAAAATACTACTTTTATTGATAGGAACCAGTGGTTTATATTAAATGAAGACATAATACCTACATAATCATTTTGGCAACGTGTATCATTATATTTGATCTGAATATGATTTTACAAAAGAGAAAATTAATCGTACGGTACATAATCATACATATATTCACAGAGGCAATATTTCCTACAACTCTTTTACACATAAATTTATCATTAATTTTACATTTAAATTTAATAAATTTACATAAATGACGGTCTGTGGTTCCTACCCTAATGTATGGAAGTGAAGAATGGAGTTCAAAAATAAGCATGAAAGTATTCTTCCTCATTTATCCTCTAAGACAAATTTGGGGCAAACGATATATGATGGATGCTCAAATGTGAAAAAAAAGCAAGGCTGAGATCCTAAATAATCGTCTCCGAATCATCTCCTTTAGTACACAACCATGATACACGATTTACACACAACGAAGGTTTGATAGTCCCAAGAATTAACAATAAATATGGGAGTCGAACTCTGCAATATATCGTTCCGAACATTTTTAATTTGTTGTTTTTGCCGACGGATATTAGAGGTCAAAATAAAATATGGAACAAAGGCAAAATAAAGGAATGGGTAAATGATCAAGAGTTAATTTTATGAAAATTGTACAATGTTTATATTCTTAATTTTTTTCTCTTTTTGTGTGTATATTAGGTTAAAATCGTTAAAAACAATAAAAAATGTATTGAAAAAGAACTTCACCGACAAGATACACGTGGTGGCTTGGTGGGTCTCTGCAAAAAAAAGGTTAAAATATTTTTAAATTGTGATTTAAATAAATGTATCCAAATATATAAAAAAGAATCTCTTCGTCCTCAGACTATGCATTATTTTATCTTGGGAAACGTCAACTAGGCCATGTCTTCACAACATGATCAGGTTCTCTGCATCCTATTTGCCCATACCATCTCAATTGCCTTTGCTCTACCTTACTATTGATGTCAGTTACATCCAAGCTTCCACGAATACGTGAACTCTTTTTAATCAGTTTAGGCAGTAGGGTTGGGCAAGGATAAGGCATAGTAGGCACTGGTTGTGTTTCTATATGGAACGCGAGTAATCCAGGATAGGCACTGCTTTCCTGCCTATATATAATGCACGCCTCTGCCTACGTATCTACATGCAAACAATCTTCACCTCTTCAACATTGCATTCAAATAAAACCATATCCGCTCCCTAGGTGGAGCATATGGAGTCCACAAACTGTCTCCAGGCTTTTCTGTCGGCTGCCAGCTCCCTTGCATCCTCCCAAGTCAGATCCGCGTCTCGAAGCTCTGACGAGAACTGCCGACGAATTGTCAGCAGTGGTCGTCCTGGGCGGCGCGAACCTGACGCCTTTTATTTAAATAAAAATATAAATGTTCCTATGTTCAAAATCTGAAAACTCGTCAAGCTATTGCTTTCAAATTTCTAAAACGTTGCATTCTTGTTTTTGTTTAAATATACCTGTTGCACGTGTATTTGCCTGGCACAGATAAAATAAATATTTTTTTTTTGCTTATTTTTTTTACTTCAATGGCAGCGCCATCTGTTAAACGTAGCAATACAACGTATTTCTTGATATGAGGTTAATTTAGGCACTGATTTTCTGCCCATATAGATTGCATTTATATGCGAGTATATTCTACACTTCAGTACAAAAGGTGCCATTAGGTCTTCATCGCTAACCGGAATTCTTTATAGTTCTTAGTAATTTCCGAACGCACGCACCCAGGATTCATGCATCACGTATCTCAAAACCGAACGATACATAATTGTTTCAGTTACTCTTTCCCTACATCTCATGTGAGAGCTTTACCCATGCTTTTTGACCCTACTTGAACCGCGTCAGATACCCTTTTTGACATTTCATCACGATATGATAACAAGGTAAGTGAACCAACCAAAAAACCGTGAAATACGCTTATAATTTAAGAGTATTTTAAGACGAATAACACGAAAATATTATTTACACTTACTATTTCAAAAAATGAACGTATGTGCAATTTTGTAATCATTCTACATTGAATTAAATTCAAAATATGCAGAAAAAATACAATCGGTACAGATAAAATATAATTTTTTTTTTTATTTAATTTATATTTGTTAAACTTTGTGATTCTCCATTTTATACTTAAAATGTAACTTTGTTTTAAAATAATATACATATTTTATTATAACTTAATTATAATGTCTACCGGTTAGTATCGAAACCAGTAGACATTATAATTATGTAATAATAAAATATTTATAGTGATTTTAAAACAAAGTTAAATCATACGTAAAAGATAAAATACTGTTTTCATAACAGCTTTATTTTTGGTTCGTTTCTTCAACTAAAATTTCACATTTATTTTATTAAATGTGCCACAAAGTATCTGTAAAAAACATTAAAGAAATAGCAAAATAATCACATTGTCGTCATGTATGTAAGTAGCCGTCAAAGGATATATACGTAAATACGATGTTGTCCCTTTGTATCATTTGGAGCAGAAATGGTTTAGAATACGACTATTTGCTAAATAATTTAAAAACTTGAATATTTAATTTTTTAAGTGATCATTTTTTTCTAGAATTCCTTGTGCATCATTTATTATTTCTTTTAACCGTTATATAGCTGAAAATCTATATATCGACTCTGGTATGCTTTGCAAAAAACACATCCATCGATATATAGACGTGTGATTTGACAGTCAAGCTGGAAGGTCATATTGCAGTCTGCATTTATTATTTTATTTATTGTTTCGGCATTAACTTTGTGGTAAGACATGTTACAATGATTAAAGAAAACACTTGATTTTTACCACTTGAGTTTTATTATAGACTACATGTTTCAGAAGTTAAACTTCCATCATTCAGGTTATTATACAAACCTGAATGATGGAAGTTTAACTTCTGAAACATGTAGTCTATGATAAAACTCAAGTGGTAAAAAACAAGTGTTTTCTTTAATCATTGCATTTATTATGTTTTGTTAAGTTAATTATTGACAAATTATCTAATTCAGCTAATTTTTGTAAAAAATCGAATAACGTTTTTTTTAAAAACTTATTAATTTTGCACTTAAAATGTCCATTAAACCTTGATATACCATTTTTTTTTTAAAAATCTTCTGTAACAAATATTTATCATACTTACATGTGAAAAAAACTTCAACGCTAAAACGGTTAAATATTTGGAAAATGGACGCTGTTACATAAATTGCTTCAACAGCGGATACTCACTGTAATATCATTGTTTAAAATCCTGAAAAATTAACCGAATAATCATTGTTTTAATACATATTTTCATTACTTTTCAATTCAAACTCTCTTAAAAATTTTATGTACCCATTTAAATAATATTTTCATATGGTGGAAAACAAATTTTTGTTTCAATAATTATACAATTTTCCTACCACCTGTGCAAAGTCCCATAAATCAGAAAACATCAGAAATTTATAGAATAATAGAATAGTTAGTGCTAGACTCATACCAAAATTACATCGCGTAACATAATTGCTCCTTCTATACCTCAACAAAAAGTGTATAATTATCCACCTCTATAATTTAGAAACACAAAATGTCTATGATAGAAAATTTTAGTAGAATCCATTTTATGAAAGTAGAAAAATCGTAGGGATATATCGCTCGATTTCAAAGTTTTAAAAAAATATATTAAAACGTATTCAAAATAAATATCAAACCACTAATTGAACTTTTGACTGTGCAACAGAGCTTTTTTTAGGTAAAACCTGAATGTTTTATTTCCATTTAAAAAATATTTAATGTATTTAAAAAAATTATTAAACAAAACCATTTCTTCAAAATTCAAAAAGAACACTTTCTGTCCTGTAGCGGGTAAATATTAAGTTAAAAATATGCCGATTTTGCAGGGATATAGTATAATTTTCTGGGCATTCCGAAAACATGCACAACTGAAAATTGGCGATTTTTGATATGTGAAGTTATTAAAAGGAGTGAGCGATATTACTTTTGTGTATGATAATAGTACTTTTAAATTGTTTCCTTATCATTTTTTAAAAATCAAAATTATTTTTCTGACTTAACACAGAAAAAAATAGTGGCATTTGAAGTCAATTTTCATATTCCGTATAAAGTGTGATAAAATATGTACAGTGGTTGGCAAACTCATGAGTCTACAGAACAAAATATCCACAATTCATCGATAAGGGTTTGATTGAGAGATAAAATACTTACACTTATTCACAAGTATGTATGTAGGTATAATGCTTATTAATTGATACATAGTCGAATTGACAAAACTACTTGTGTTCAAAGGATATGCTCCCGTTAACTACGAAAGTCTTTGAAGGATGACTTCAAGATGAATCTAGTAAATGGGAGCAGAGGAAGACCGATAAAAACTTAAGACGATCAGGTATGCCAAAAACTTGAAAGCGGTCAGAGTAGGAATCGAAATAATCATCGGGTGGAGATGCATGAACGTGGAAGAGGTGAATAATGTTTGCAAAGACAGAATAGTGTGGCGTTATATTCTCTCTGGCTACCCCTACGGGGAAGCGGCGTGATAGTAAGATAGTTAGTTAAAATTGAAATATAGGATAAGTTTGAGAAATCCAGAATTATAAACAAGGATTTTGATTAAACCATAAATGTATATGGTATAGTTAAAAAAATTATATTAATTTCAAGGAAATTCAACTCTGCATTACACTCGCCTATTCTTATTGGCGTCTAGTCTTATTGGCGCTTGAATAAATTTACAAGAAATATTTCGCAATATGTTTTACTATTCATATATATTTATTAATAATAAATAATGAGAAAAAAAACTTGAAAATACTAGCAGCACATTGTTGACGAATTGTCAGTGTAAATTGACAGCGTTTACAAATTACATAATGTATTCAACAGCACATGAAACATAAAACACGCCATAAATTATCCAAAAGTGGTCAGGCATATGTGTAATTATTACCAGCCAACCTATTGAGGCTGGAAAAAAACACTTCGCTAATTTTTAAAGAGACGTACAATATATTTTGTATATTAAAAGCATTGTTAACTTTATGATTCGGTAAAATAACACACTCCTTATCATTCATCATTCACTTTTTTTAATACCACTTTAAAATACAACTTCATGACTATCTGTTTTGGAATTAACATTCCATTATCATTTCTTGAATGTTTTTCGCAGATACTTTGTGGTACATTTTATAAACTTTATAAAATAAAACAACAATGTTTTAACCACTTTTTATTGGTACATTTTAGCTCACAAGTTGTCATTCGGAATTGAAGTATTCGCTACGCAATGCACAATAAAAACAACATTTAGGAGTTTTTAGTTTAGGATCTAGGTGTAAAATATAATAATTGTAAAAGGGGAAATTTTGGAATAGGTAGATGAATTCATATATTTAGCAAGTACGTTTTCTAAGGATAGAAAAATTTATAAAGATAAAGAGATTTCAGCGAAAGCCACACTCACAGTGCACAATGGAGTCCTGATTTCCACCCTAACGTATGAAAGTGAAGCATGCAGTTGGCGAAAAAGGACCAAAATAAAGTTAATGCAGCCAAAATGCAATTTCTCAGACGAATGTGCGGCAAAACGATACACGATAGATGTTCAAATGGTGATAAGCATGCTAGGGGAATCTCTCGTGGATAAATCCAATATTTGTGTAATATTTTTGTTTTTGAATCCAATATTTGTTTAATAATAGACAATAATGGATGGTTGGGACTTAAGATGTTAAGTCGAGTAGCCAGAGGTCTTAAGTGTTGCTTATCCGACGATAAGACAACATACCAGGTACATTAATGATCAACACTTATAATTTAAGTGATCTTAACAAAAGAACATAAATTTTATTTTTTGTACCGAGTTGAAAATGCCATAAACTTCAAAATCGGTATGCATTATCTGTCAAACTTCTTTGTGGTTTTTAGATACAAAAAAAAACCTATCATGTTTAATGATTATAGCTTGAGCATAAATCTTAAAACGAGAAATATGTATGTATGTGTATATATATATATGTATATATATATATATATATATATATATATATATATATATATATATATATATATATATATATATATATATATATATATATATATATATATATATATATATATATATATATATATATATATATATTTATATTTTTTGATCGAGCGGGTATGAAAAAATAAAATGAACAATGTGTTGGCAATATTTAATAAAATAAATTCTGCCCATGCCATTTGAAAATATTTCCGAAAATACAATTTCACGTTTCTAACGTGTTTTCTCATATGACATTAAGAATAATATTAATATGTACATGCTATGACATTGTTCGCATTGTAAAATAAACTTTTCATAAAATCGAAGGTTACATCTGTATTAAAAATTACCAAAGGACATTTAATAATTTACAAAATCTTCAACAAATTCACTGCTTGTATCAATAAAGTAAAAATTTGACATTTTAAAAACTTTTCTTCGTGAACTTCCACAAAAATTATATAACCTAAATAAATACAACATTTTACACACACTGAAGATTTTACCAAATTTTGCCTTAAAAAATCTGGCCAAAAATATCAAGTAAAGTAAAGTCAATAATCAACCACTTTTTATTATTTAAAACCAGGATTTAACCTCATTTTGAGATACCTTTATTGAGCACAACCGCAAAACAATGGAAAAATCATAATCCAAAAAACCACCCGACAAAGTGACCTACACAGATTACAATGAAAAAATCCTTGTATTGTATTTTCCTTGTTTATCCTAAGTATGTGATAATGCCAACCCTAATTATAATTATTTAACAAATGTTTCCATCCCTTGATTCGAAATATGTTTATCCCAAACAAAAACAAATGTTGTTTAATTTATAACTTTGTTTCTACACTGTTTGCTTAAGTTGTTTTAATGCTTCACTAGATACAGTAGCTTACCATCATAACGGGACCATTATAATTTTTTAAATAAAATATCATTTTCACAGTTTTTAATGAAACAGATCTTACACTTTTTAAAATAAAAGCCTAAAAGCGAAAACTAAACTGGTAGTATACAACGGAGTCGCGGTACTAATTTTATGGTATGGATTTAAAGCATGGACGAAAGCAAACTGAATGTTGTCATAATAAGGTCTCTCAGACGAACGTGCGGCAAAACGAAGAATTCCTGACGGAAAAATAAAATAAACTAACTAACCATCACGATTATCTCAACCTAGCATTTTTTCCTTAAATCACCTTCGAACATCTATCATACAAAGTTTTACCCTACATTCGTCTGAGAGAACGCATTTCGACTGGATTCAGTCCAATTTTATCCTTCTTTTGCTAACTCCATTGTATATTATAAGATTCTATTCGCTATAACTGAATACAGTGCGCCATTCACTCATTTGTTATGATTTTTGATGTGTTATTAGAGGAGTTATTTAATTATATTTATTTATGTAACACATTCTTCGAAACCCTTATCCGCACCCAATGGTGCATAGGGTACTGCATCGTTTAGAAGCAGAGCTATCTTGATCGTTAAATACACAAAGGAAAGGAGATCAGCCAGTCCCGGGTTGATATTAAATAAATTTTAGACTGAAAAATCAGTCATATTTATTTCGACCCCCTCTCCTGGCAATTGAGTCTGGAACCTTCAGTACGGTAGCCGAGCGTGCTGACCAATACACTACGGAGGTGGATTAATTTTTATTTATTGCATATATTTATTTACGTATTAAATGCTGTAAAAAATCTCATATTTTTTTTTATTCATTGTTTCGGCATTCACTTTATGGTAAGACATGATAATTTTTTTTTTTAAAAAAACACTTGTTTTAAAAAAAAACAATCTTAATATATTATATACATATTGTTTCAAAAATTTTCACCTTTGCTTTCCATTTTCCCTTTATTTTCAAACTCCGCCCCTTCACTAATCGCCTCCCCCTAACTTACCCCTCTCCTTATTTATAGAACAGTCAATTATTTATTATGTTTTACTTTACATTTAGACCTGATGGAAGCATAGCTTCCGAAACTATTCGTCATAAAATAAACTCAAATGGTAAAAAAACAAGTGTTTTTGTTTTATTATTTCATTTTTGATGTATGCTTCTAATTCAATGTCTGGAAGTGTATCCATCCGTATGTTTTAGCGTGGCATACACCATGTACAGAGAGAGTAGCGTTCATGTTACGTATATGCTTCGAGTTAGTCAATAAATAAACATGTTGGTTGAATTTCGTTACCGTATGTAAGGTACATTTTGTATTCTGTGTACTGTTCAACAACTATCCGTACATACATTTTAACGAAATATTTTAAACTACCCTAAACTGACCTAGGAATAGGAGTCCACCAACAATATTATGCTACTGACTCGAATAAATAAATGATTACGATATATTCTTACTCAGTTATAAACATTTATTTGATTTATTTGGCGTATTCTTTACAAAACGAAATAACTTTTAATCCAGCAATGCGTCCAAGAGCTGTTTCTGACCGTCTAAAATAGAGACACTTTTTGACAAGTCATAGTCAACGTCAGGGGGACCCGACATCACAAGTAAAGAAGAAGAATGTAAGATTTAGAAAATACTGTTTTTATGAATATGTATATACATATATATATATATATATATATATATATATATATATATATATATATATATATATATATATATATATATATATATATAAATATATATATTTATGTATATATATATGTATATATATATATATATATATATATATATATATATATATATATATATATATATATATATATATATGTGTATATATAATAATAATAATAATAATAATAAAACCCTTACCGCACCCCAATGGTGCATAGGGCACTGCTTCATATAAACGCAGTGTTATCTCGATCGATTTCACATGAAGGAAAGGTGATCAGCCCTCCACGTCAGGTACCAGTCCAGTGTAATATTGAATAAATATTAGAGTGAAAAAATCACTTTTATTTATCAAACCCCCTGGGAATCGAACCCGGGACCTCCAGAACGGTAGGCGAGCGTGCTGACCATTACACTACGGAGGCGGACAACATAATATAACATAATAATATAATAATGATAAAATATAATAATACAATAATAATAAAACAATAATAATATAATAATAATAAAATATATGATTAACATATCGCTCACTCTTTTCAACAACGTCATATATCAAAAATCGTTAATTTTCAGTTGTGCATATTTCCGGAATGCCCAGAAAATGTACTATATTCCAACAAAAGCGGCATATTTTTAACTTAATATTTACCCGCTATATGGCAGAAAGTGTTGTTTTTGCATTTTGAGGAAAAGGTATTGTTTAATTAGTTTTTTAAATGTACTCAACATTTTTCAAATGGAGATAAAACCTTCATGTTTTACCTAAAAAGATCTGTTGCATAGTAAAACGTTCAATAAGTGGGTTGATATTTATTTTTATTACATTTTATTATATTCTTAAACTTTAAAAACGATCTGCTGAAAAATCAAGTTTTTTGATATATGACATTGAAAGGAGTGAGCGATATGTTTAGATATTTATCAAATGCGTGATTATTTTTTTCTAAAGATCACCTAACTTTTACTATTTTCAACTTCTGGTGGAAGAGCATTCCACGCCAACGGTCCCGGTCCAGTAAAGGCATGCTCGCATATATATGTATTTACATTCTAATTTATGTTAGCGAGAAAGTGCGTTAAATTTGGTCATTTTATGTTTGGAACCCTGGTTTATTTATTCTTAATAAAAATATATTAAATTTTTAAATGATTTAAGTTTCGGAAAATGAAAATTTTGGTATTATTCGTTTTATGATGGAATTTTTATGTCATTATTTGAGATATATAGGCCAACTTTAACCATTACCCGCCAAACTTTTTGCACGATTTTGTCTCCTGCTTAAGGGATTGCGGTCACGCATCTTGAGTAATTTTTGACATAGGGTAAATAAGACAGTTATGGGCAGCTGAGACTGAACTAGTTTGTGTCTTTCAGCGGCTTTAAACACATTCATACGATATACTTAGCAATATTGCACAAACAAACTTTTTGCGTAATAAAGTAAGGCAATTTAATTTTATTACAAAAACCGTTTTATTTAAATAAATGGTTGTTTTATTTCAAAAAACGTCTCGTTATCATCAATGTAGCACAAAAATAAATTGATAATTTAAGTGACAGGTTATACATCAAATATTTTATAAGGTGTCTTACATTTTGATTAACTTTATTTAACCTTTTTGACACATAAAAACCTGAATAATAAAGAACATTTTTTTATATATACTGCAAAAAAAACGTAAAATCACTATCTTTAGCAAACATGTATTAATTATTTGCCAGATATTTTATTAAAGTTTATTTTAAATAATCTAGGGAACTTATTAATTTGTTAAAGGCGCATTCATTTATCTGATAAGTAAAAAAACAAATAATCTATTTTTGGAGTTTTGTAGACATAAACATACAAAATGTGGTCTTGAAACCGCTGGTTCCCACCCCTGCTTATCTTTAGAAGAAACACTAGTAGTTTTCTTACATTTTGATGCTGAATAAAAATTAAAACGTAATTTCAATTTTAATTGGGCACTTCATCGTGTCAACGTTGTATTATCTTAATCCTTAATAACATTTTACTCATTTATTTATTTTCCCTTTATATACATAACAATTTACATAATTTATTTTATAAAATATATGTATTATAAGTTATTATATACACAGACATACACATACACAACGTGAAGGCAAGGCGTTTATTTAAATACAATTCCGAGTATATTACAGTAAAAAAAATACTTGTGTATATTTTCACACCAATAGAAATCAAACCCGGGACCTCCAGGATGGTAGTCAATGTAAAATAGCAGAAAAATGGGATACATAAAATTAAAATTAAATACATGGAAATATTATCAGAAATAAATATCCAAAAATATTTACGACTGAAGTTTGTACTGACAATAACTGGGGGTGCCAGTAACTCCACTGTTTACCCTTTATAGACATTTCTTTTATTTAAGGGTAATCTCGATTAAAAGTTGTACAACTATTTAAAATCGTTCTCACATACGGACCTATTTTCCAAAAAGAAACCAGCTCAAAGTATGCCTCGAGTTTGGAAATAAAGATTTCATAATCATTGGTTTTGCGTGTTTAGCATCTATTCATATTTAAATTTAATTTAAATTTGTGATAATATTTATAAGTTTATATTTACTTGTTTCATTTCACATAAATCAAAGTATTTTTTGACTTGTCGCACTAAAAGTTTGGAAGTTTTATTTTATTTATGTTTTATCGTTACCAACTCGTTGATTCAAATTAAATTTATATGGTCATGCATATGTAATTTTTTTCACCCATTCCTTAGTTTGATGGTACCTATAGTTCAGGTATTTAGGTCTTACTACAGATTAGAACTACAGAGATACATATATACAGGTTTCAAGAATTAATGCAATATGGATGTTCAATAATGGGCAGAACGGTGAACGTTACATAAATGTATTCAGTGATCGCTTAAGCCAGCCAAATGCCAGGTCGTAAGTCCTGGGACACTCAGATCTCCTTTTGTATGAGAGTAAAGAACGATACATGTTTAACGTCATTGAGATACCTTTAACTTGATATATCATCCATAGGGTGAATTATCCAGTGTTCGATATAATAAATAATATTAAAACATATTGTTAATTTCTCATTTTCCGTCCGCCTCCATGGTGTTATGGTCAGCAAGCTTGGCTACCATACTGAAGTCCCAAGTGATTTTTCACTCTTATATTTATTCAATAGGGTTATTACCCTGGACTGGTGCCTGAAGCAGAGGGTCGCTTTTTTTTCATGTGTGAACGATCAAGATAATATTGCGTTTATGTGATGCAGTGCCCTATGCACCATCAGGTGCGGATAAAGGTTTGAAGAAGAAAAAGAAGAAATTTTAATTGTTAGACAACACTTTTTTTTAATATATTATTACACGAGTTTCAATGCATTCGTCATGATAAGTAAATACGGTGTTTGCGATGCTGAATGCATCGAAAAACAAGTCATAATAGATTTTAATAAATAGTGATATTTACCGAGTAAAAATCGATACCTATCACCAAAATCGACTCTCGAAATTCCGTTATCTTTCATCATTCATCGTATTTAAATTGCCATCGTAAAAATCGTATAAAATCACCATATATTTGCGATAAAAATGTCACTGATATTTTATAAATTCTTAGAAAATACGTTAAAATACATCCCGAATAATTTAAATAGTAAATATTAAGCCAATCCCATTTGAATTTAAGCAGAAAAAAAACCATTTAGGAATGAACGAATCGTTTCAATTTTTAAAACGAACGACTAAAGTTTCCACATAAATTACGTACATTAATTTCTTCATCCCTGAAAAACGCTTACCTCTCTCACTTAAGACCGATATAAGCATGACTTTATAGGGGTGGGTGTCTCGTTTTCAAATATTATTATTTCGCATTTCACCCTTATCAATTTCGGAAAAAAACAAACAACAATAAATACATACTTCACTTGCAATAAAATATTTTGTTACCATACATTAAATCTGAAAAATTTATATGACATGTTTCTCAATAAATTTATTTATTTTATTTATTTATTTATTTATTTTCATAAAACATAGATACATTCAATATACATATTCATTTCATATACACATTTATTATACGTATTACGGCTCTTTAGGCATGGCCTGTGTTGAGCCGAATACTAACATGGTAATAATACAAAGTTTATATATTTTTTATTTTTAATATATATTTATTTTTTTAATGATTAGATTATAAACATAACATACAGGAGATACAAAAATAATTTATAGTTTAAGGTTTTTCAATGTGATAATTACACCTGGACTTTAATTAATTCACTTTCTACCTTGTCCCTTCCAATGTTAAGTAACCATCGACGGACACTGTTCTTAAAGAATTGTTCTTGTTATTGAATACAAACTATTATCATAATCAAAGAGAAAAATATCGAAAATTAAGCACAATTAATTTGTTTCCATTATTAATTTAAGTTTTACTTAGTAAATACTACTATCTATAAAAATCTACTATGACACGTGTTTCGATGCATTCCGGATCATTTTCAAACACCGAATGTGAAGCTAACTCTAAATTTTAGAGTTGGGTCCTTGGGACGTTGAAGGTTGAAGAGGGGGTAAGAGCTGTTATTTTTATCAATTAATTTAATTTTAATCATTATTTTTATTATTTTAAATTCCTATCAGTGGGAACATAGACAAAAAAGGGGAGGCTTTAGTCATTGTAAAATTGTTATTATGGGTTTATTATTGTTTATATTTTATGAAATTCTATTGTTTCAAAATGACTTTTGTGATTTATTATTTTTAGGATTTCTAGGTTATTATTATTTAATTTGTGATCATTATCTATTAAATGGTTAGTGAATTATCAAATAATTATGATTCTAAGTATTCTAAAATCGACATACTCGTAGCATAGAAAATTGAATTGATTCTCAAAATTATATATGCAAATTTTTGCAGGAAGTTTTCAACGAGTCGCAATTCTCTTATGTGAATTTATTATCGAAGAGAAGATGTCGAAAATTTCTGTTTTACGATGAAATCATGAGGGGTAATTCCACTAAATTCGATACGCGGACAAAGGCGAACTTTCTGAATGCGCTTTCAATTCTCGGAGATCTGGATCAATTCTTTTCGTATAAAAGTTTGTCTTTATCCGTGGAATGTTTGCGTTATCCGAGTAAAAATAACAGAAAACAGACGATTAATAATATAGACGGTTATCGTGGATGTTATATGGTAGTACAGGGTGGCACAAAATTAAACATCCTATCAGAAGAAATTGTAAATGAAAAACTCTTATTTTTTACCACTTGAGTTTATAAAAAATAAACTCAAGTGGTAAAAAAACAAGTATTTGTCTTTTACAATTTCATCATGTATTACCACTAAGTAATGTTATATTTTCTGCATATTGCGTCATATGTCAATAGTATTTAACATTTGTATACAAGACAGCTGCAGTACACAAATAAATTAAAGGTAACGTAAAATTCATCAAATTTCGTAATTTTAAAAACTTTTTTACTAAATAAAAAAAATTAGTATCGACTTCATGTAAGTAACGATCAAGATATCACTGCCTCAATACGATGCAGTGCCCTATGCACCATTGGTCGCGGATAAAGGTTAGAAAAAAAAGAAGAAGAAGAAATTAATGATAGTCAAGAGAAAAATTCAGTCCATTGGGAACAACATTTAGTTCGAGTTAGAAGTAGAAGAAAAAATACAGAGTAGGAAAGAGAAAAATTCAGTTTTCCTCGGGAGAGCAATGTCAACTAGTAAAGAAATATAACGATACATTTAGGACAAAATTACGACAGAGAAATGTCCTGTTTTTTAAACAAGTGTAATTTGTCACGTTTCCGGGTAATTCGAACTCCAATTAACATTTTTACCTCATTCCCCGCCTAATTCGACTATCGCAAGGTCTGAATTTTAATAAAGCCGTTTCCTCTCCAAATATTCATACTCTATTAAAACGGCGTCTTCAATCAGCTAAGTACATTCTCCTCCGTGGGTATTTGCAGCTCCAAATTTATAATCATGTACCAAAGTTTATACGGAATATTAGAGAAGGGTTCAGGTTGAAGTTTCCAAACCGCCATTTTAGGGTTGCGTACGTACGTAATGGGTGATCCGCAACAACGGGCACTTTAATTATTGCGACAAACGCACGCATGTATCGGTTATTGAGTATTACAACGTTAATTATCGTGACAAACGCATGTACTAGTTATTGAGAAATACAATACAGTTTGTCGTGACTCGGTTATTCATTATCGTGACAAATTCATGTCTCAGTTATTGAAAATTACAATGTTAACTGTTGTGACAAACTCATGTATCATTTATTGAGAAATACAATATAATTTATCGTGACTCAATTATTAATTATCGTGACAATCGCATGTCTTAGTTATTGAGAATTACAGTATTAATTGTCGTGACAAACGAACGCATCATTTATTGAGAAATACAATATAGTTTGTCGTGACTCAGTTATTAATTATTGTGACAAATGCATGTCTCTGTTATTGAGAATTACAATGTTAACTGTCGTGACAAACGCATGTCTCGTTTATTGAGAAATACAATATAATTTATCGTGACTCAGTTATTAATTATCGTGACAGTTGCATGTCTTAGTTATTGAGAATTACAGTATTTATTGTCGTGACAAACGAACGTATCATTTATTGAGAAATACAATATAGTTTATCGTGACTCAGTTATTAATTATTGTGACAAATGCATGTCTCTGTTATTGAGAATTACAATGTTTACTGTCGTGACAAACGCATGTATCATTTATTGAGAAATACAATATAATGTATCGTGACTCACTTATTTATTATCGTGACAAATGCACGTCTCAGTTATTGAGAATTACAATGTTAATTGTCGTGACAAATGCATGTATCAGTTATTGAGAAATACAATATAATTTATCGTGACTCAGTTATTAATTATCGTGACAAATGCATGTCTCTGTTATTGAGAATTACAATATTAATTGTCGTGACAAACGCATGTATCAGTTATTGAGAAATACAGTATAATTCATCGTGACTCAGTTATTAATTATCATGACAAATGCATGTCTCAGTTATTGTGAATCACAATGTTAATTGTCGTGACAAACGCATGTATCATTGATTGAGAAATACAATATATTTATAGTGACTCAGTTATTAATTATTGCGACAAATGCATGTCTCATTTATTGAGAATTACAATGTTAATTGTCGTGACAAACGCATGTATCAGTTACTGAGAAATACAATATAATTTATCGTGACTCAGTTATTAATTACCATGACAAACGTATGTCTCAGTTATCGAATATTATAATATTAATTATCGTGACAAACGAATGCATCAGTTATTAAAAATTACAATATTAATTGTCGTGATAAACGCATGCATCAGTTATTGAGAATAATCCTATATTATCATATCATGTGGACCATTTTTTAATAAATATAGTTAAGAAGAAATACTAAACTATTATTATTATTTATTACAATATTTATTCCTTGAACCAAATATACTTGTAGAAGTCACAAAGACTCGAAAAAATTGTGTAATGTTTTGGATTGAATCATATGTACAACTTTTCAAAATTTGAGTGTCGTGGTTGTCAGTCATGGCTAGAATGGCAAATGTTATAAAGTGTATAAAGTTATCACTTAAAACAGCCAATGATAGGACGTGGGCACTATAAATGCCTAGACTTGCATTCTTCATCATCTGTCTTAGATACATAAAAAAAGTCTTGAAAAGAAATATGTTATTTTAGTCTTACAGTTTTTCTCACAGTCGATAAACTATTATAATCAACAATTTAATTATAATATTTCATTGCATTATTGATTAGAATTGCAAATCTGTATGGTTTCATTGTTTGCTATTTTAAATAAATTATTTAATTTCTAAGCAGTTTTTTTTAACCTTCGTTTTATGGTCCAATCGGTAGTTATTTATCATTAAAATCAGCCATGATCTTAGGGCTAAGTATGCCTTAATAATTTATGTTCTCGAAACTGTAGGCAATAAAGCTTTTATTATCAGAACGACATGAAATTATTTATCGCGTAGAAATACATTCTTAAAACACGCCTTTGAGTCCTTATCGCAGACACTTCCAAAATGACACATTCTTTCCAGATAACGAAATGTCGAGGACCTGAATAAACCAGAATCAATTCAAAACCACCAAAAATTTCATTTATTCCATGGAAACTTTAACAAAGTATACAAAAGAGAATTATAATAATTCGTTAGTAAAAATAATTAAAAATAACATTGAATACATGCATCAGGGAAAGTGATTACTTTTCATTTTGGTTTAGCATCTCTGAAGACGTTAAACAGGGATGTGTAATGTCACCTTGGCTGTTTTAAATCCATATATGGATTTCGTTTACAAATCTAGGTTTGTTCAACTAGGAATTATTTAACTCCTGAGTGGACAAACCCAGATTTGTGAACAAATATTTACACACACTTAAAATATTGTAAACACAATTTCTGTTTTGTTCGTTCATATTTTAAAAAAAAAGTAATATAAAAATACAGAATTATTGCACATTTGAAAAAAATCAGGAATTTGGAACTAGCAAAAAATATAACGAAAAATCTGGTAAGAAACACGCAAACATTCAAATAAAGGGGTCTCTGCTAAATAAAATCTTTCTTAGTCTAACATAGATGGCTCAAGTGAATTCACATGTACAGTGTCATGAGATCAATGATATACAATATGTAGAATTCCAAAAAAAATTGTCGTATGGTTGTCAATCATGGGTAGAATGGTGAATATTGCACTGATAATGTGATCACTAAACTAGCCTACGACAGGTCATAAGCCCTATAAATACATATTCCTCTTCATCTTTGTTGAGATGTCAAAAATGTAAAACAGTAAAATACCTTTGTTATCGTAATTTCCATAATAAAAAATGTCATGTTACCAGGGTAACATAAACGCAAAGGTACCTACAAATTTACGTACTATGGCATCTGTCATATTTCGGTTTATCACATCTCCTAAGATCATAAAATCAAATCAAGGGTTATTCCTGGGTTAATTGGGCAAGTCTACTCGCTTTACTGCTCCGAGAGGGTTATGAATAGGCATTTGAGTTTATACATGTGTTTGTACATTTTACGTTCGTGTTTAACCCTTTTCTAACTGTCTAGGTGGGGGATTACCGAACACTCTGCGGCAAATTTATTACCATACTAAAAATATATTTAAATTACATATTTATTATGTGTAAGAACATATTCTATAACGTGAAAAGTACAGTTCATTTTTAATATATATATTATAGGTGTCTTAAGTTGTGATGAAGCATATCGCTCACTCCTTTCAAGAACGTCATAAATCAAAATATTTGACATTTCAGGAGAACGTTTTTAAAGTTTAAAAATATAATACAATGAATTAAAAATAAATATTAAGCCACTTACTGAACTTTTAACTGTGCAACAGATCTTTTTATGTAAAACCTGAAGGTTTTTTCTCCATTTGAAAAATATTAAGTATATTTAAAAAAAATAATTAAACAATACCTTTTCTTCAAAATGCAAAAACAACACTTTCTGCCCTGTAGCGGGTAAATATTAGGTTTTCAAATATGCCTCTTTTGCTGGGATATAGTTTATTTTCTGGGCATTTCAAAAACATGCACAACTGAAAATTGACGATTTTTTATTTATGACGGTCTTGAAAGGAGTAAGCGATGGTTTTTTTTGTAATATTTGATAGATATAGAGCTTTCTCCAATGGAAAATAGATGATATTCGTTCAGAATAAGTTCAGGTATTTTTTTTATAATTTTATATTTGTCCGCCTCTGTAATGTAATGGTTAGCACGATAGGCTACCGTACTGTAGGTCCCGGGTTCGATGCCCAGGGGCGGTCAAATAAATATTTTCACTCTTATATTTATTCAATATTGCCCTGGACTTGTACCTGAAGCGGAGGGCTGATCAACTTTCCTTCATGTGCTAATGATCAAGATAACACCGCGTTTAAATGATGCTGTGCCCTATGCACCATCGGGTGCGGAAAAGGGTTTTTTTTAAAATTATTATTCAGAGTTTAAAATAACGTTATAATTTATTCTTTTTATTTTTTTACCAGTTGTTTTTTAATAAAAAATAATTAACGTTATACTGCTTGGGATCGGAAGTTGTTACAATTTTTTTTTACCACAGCTGTTTAAAGTTTTATTTTTATCATTGATCATTTAAACCAGATAAATGCCAGGTTGCACAGGAATGCACAGTTTTTCATCTTATTTCATAAAAAAATAATCGATGGTCTCATGGGACAGTTATTATATAAATAATTAAAATTACCAATTCTTGTCATCAATCTTGCGGTAAAATCCTTTTATCTCAGCCTCCATCCATCTGGATCGAAATCACACTTAAACGACAACAGTTTCGTCACATTAAAAGGAATAATAATTCCGTAAACAATGGACTGATAACCCGTCTGAAAAGATGATTGATAGTTCGATTATCGATAATCCCTCCCCAGGACGCAACAGCTGTCATCACTTGGATGATTTTGATTAATCAGCATCCTGCCTGATTTCTAAATCAAAGGGTTTAATCTGCCAAAAGTACTTGATATCCATGTATAATATATACAACGTTTCAATGTCTAAGAGAAACTGGCAAGATTATTACTGCAAAGGATTATTTTACAGGTTAAGAATATTAATACAAATGCATTTCACTGATATCAATCATCTTCTTCAAACCCTTATCTGCACTCAAATGGTGCATAGCGCACAAAATCATAGAATCGCAGTGTTATCTTGATCATCAACACATGAAAGGAAGGTAATCAGCCCTCTGCTTCAGGTACCAGTCCAGGGTAGTATTGAATAAATATAAGAGTGAAAAAATCACTTATATTTATTTCCTCCCCCCCTCCTGGGATTCGAAACAATGTTATAATCATGAAAAGTTTTTTTTAATGTATTATACAGTAATTTAAAAATGAAATACTTTTAAAAGATCACTTTTGAATATTTGAATGTATTGAAACATGACTAGTTTTGAAAACATCAGATGTTTACATTGACAGGTGAATAAACAAACTTTATGTTTTCACTTTTTTAATGAGAATTTCTGTAGGTCTCAAGACTAGACGTGTTTACATTATAAAATCAAAAGAGGTCTTATTATAATTTTTTTTATATTTAAATCGCCATATTATTCTTCTTAATTAATGCCAAATCAATAAATAAAAGTAATAAACTTGTATTTTTGAAGCATTTGATATTTATCAAAAAATTAATAAGAATAACATGAAAAAACATTTGAATCTACATAACTCTAGAACATTTCAAAACACTACCCTTAAAACAATTTTTGCTTAAATTCAAACTTTTAAAAATGATGTAGAATACGTCGAAACACGTGTCACATTAAATTTATTAATAAATAGTGATATTTATAAAGGAAAAATAAAATGTAAAACCTTTTTCGTATGTTTTACGTGGCTCGTGGGATTTAGTAAAATTTGGGAAAGAATATTTTATTCAATATTTTCTGACAGCATACAAGCAAAGATTACATTTGACAAGTTTATGAGATACGAGGTTTTGTTTAAACTTTGAGCATGAGCGACATATGATGTATGACATGAAATATTAATAATATTTGTACGCCGAGAAGTTCAACGTGACATTTTTGGTAGTCAGAATGTCAAAAATAATAATTATAAATGTATGCTAAAACAGTTTGGTTTGGCGTTCTATCCTCTCTGGCTACCCTTGCATCAAAGCAGTAAGACGGTCAGTTAGATAGTTTAGTAAGTTATTATAAAAGTCACCTTTTTCAAAATAAAAAAGGGTGTTTTTTTAAATATTTTCAGTAATGTATTTCTTAAGTATTAGGACATCAGAAATATTCAGAAGGTGAAGTTAATAACGAATTCACACCACCTTTCTGCGAAATACGACAAGACCGCGTTACCAAATAAGCTTACATTATTATTTTGGTGAAAACAGATGTCGCCCGAAAATAAACCTAATTAACACGTCGTATTTAATTAACACGTACGTGCTTTTACAAATATCATTTTTTCACACATATTGTCGGCTAAGGAATGAGCTAAGTAACCCGGAGACATCCTTTAATTCTGAAAAAATTAGTATGCAAGGAAGCAAGATGAATCTGTCGTCTAGCGGAATTTATGTTTATTTAATGCTATTATTTGTGTATTTTGATATACGAAAACGTATATTGAAATATATAATTAAAATATAATATACAAATTAAACTACACAACGGAATCTTGGTCCCAACCCTTATATATGGAAGTGAAGCATGGGGTTGGTAAAAGAAAGATGATAGTAGACTGAATGCAATCGAAATGTGATTTCTTATAAGAATATGCAGCTAAATGATATATGATAGATGTTCGAATGGTGATGTGAAGAAAGAAAGCAAGGCTTAGCATTATTGATAAAATTAAGAAAGGCGAGGTTAGATGAATTGAAAAATTCAATGGTGACTGAAAAAAATAAGAGAAGAACAATTTTATGATGCAAATGTAGTTGGCAATAGAAAAGATAATAAAAAAGAACCCAGTCAGGGATCAAAAAGGAATAAACTGAAAAAATACTTTATGTAAAGCTATTTATGTTAGTGATAAGTTATATTTTATTTTTTTTTCTTCAAACATGCTTTTTACCATATGTTTTTTGTATGCCTATTCAGTGAACCTTTTATGGATTTACATTTAAAAATTTACCCTGTGTTTTTTTATTTGTTACTTTCTTATTTGTTTTTCCGTCTTGTTAACCTTAGTCCCATGTCCCAAATGAGTAATGGAAATTACTAATAGGGAACATTATATATGTGACTTGTGTTTGTAATATTCTTTAATAAATAAATAAATATTAGCATAAATTAAAGTACTAAAAAGAAATAAAAAGTTAAAAACAATGTGCCACAATTTTCAATTGAATGACATGATGAAATTATAAAAAGAAAATACTTGTTTTTTACCACTTCAGTTTTTATTTTATTATAATGACTATTTTCGGAAACTGCTTTCTTTCTTCAGATCTAAATATAAACCAAGTGTGTATTTATACCTGAAGATGGAAGCATAGCTTCCGAAACTAGTTGTTTTAATAAAATTAATTCAAGTGGCAAGAAACATGTGTTTTTCTTTTGTGTCACAATGTAAAAGCAAAATAATTCAATAAGTTCATAAAATTAAATTTAAGAAACGAAAGCTGAATTACGAGATTCTTTAAAATAAGTACAAAAGTTCCTCCAACTGAGTCCATCTTAGAGTTAAAATAGTTATCTTCAGCCTACGGCAAGATAAACACAAATCTCATTTTTCGGATAATATACTTCCTAGTGTTTGCTACCCGAAATACAAATGATACCATAAACCTATCACAGTCTAAGACCCATACTTCTAGATAAGCGCTTGTTTCCAACCTGAATCTTATACCTCCCTTACTCCTTAAGGGTGCGGTAGGCAAATTGGGCAACCTTTTCCTCCCCTACTCCCACCCCTTGACTTACACACCCCCTCTTTGACTTCTTCCCCTGCCGTCTTCATGCCATTTCCTCGGTCTATGCATCCCCACCGCCTCATTAAAACCTGACATTTTTCTTTCACTATATACAACCTACTCACGACTAGAACGAAGAATTAGGGTGGGTTTACATTGAATTACTGACGTCAGTACTGGCGCCGAGAACTGACTATTTTTTGTTGTTGTTTTCTTTGTCATCAAGTGGATTTTAGTGATGATTTTGCTTTTTGATGATTGGTTTATTTCATTAATAGCCATTCTCTACCCATCTATGTCCTTCGCTCGTCTCTTCAACTTAACGAACGCGTTACAACACATGTCGGAGAAAATTTGGTCCATTTAGGTTCAGCGAAACGTTTTTTTTTAATAGGAGTACAATTTATTATTAACCTTGATTATTATATACGAGGTTTATACGTCATGAAGTGGATTTTTGTTTCATCTACCTAAAAAAAGTTTTATTTTCATTTGAGCTAGAAACAGAGGAGATAATCTAACGTGGACCAATCAGGAACTCCTCAGCATTTGCTCATTGTTGAGAAAAAAACACATGCGATGTGAGTTTGAAGACGCAGTGTTATCTTGATCATTAACACATGAAGGAAAGGTCATCAGCCAGCCCTCCACATCAGGTATCAATCCAGGGTAAATATTGAATATATATTATACTGAAAAAAATACTGATATTTATGACAGCCCTATGCCCTATACTGACGTGAAGTCAATTTATGAATTAGCAGTATTTAGTCTGCCTGACTTACCTAGTGTTTGAAGACAGTTACTGGCTCAATGTAAACTAAGTCTTACACGGGTATAATATTTATCCTGGAATATTATTTATACCACCCAATTATTTTTGCCAGAATACGACAATCAAGTCGAAGTCTGCTCGCGGTATGAATATAATCGTAAAAAATAACACATTACACGTGATAAATAGGGCTATGAATTTAATATTCAAAGATATTTCATTCAGGAAAATGAGAATTGAAATTGTGAACTAACTTATGAAATTCCGAAAACTATGTACGAATACTATTTTATAAGGTTTCTAAAAATACTCCACCTACATGAATTTTCATGAATAATTTAAAAGGAATCCTCCCATATATCTGAGAGTTTAAATAAACGAACGAATATATTATCAAATATTCCTTTCAAGAGACGTATGTAGATACAAAAGCGGTTAATTTCTTCTTAATTATGAGTAATGTTATTTTTTGGGCGGTGTTGCCGCTAATTATATCTTGAATACGGAGCCTTCCTTCAATTTCTTCAATTTGATTTGAATGATCAACCAGGAAAGCTGCAACTTTGAGATTCAATACCGATATAGTTTGTATAGGGTTGTGGTCCCGTGGTTAGTGTCGCGGACTCTTAAGTCAGAGTTTCTCAGTTCGAACCCACTCTACCACAATTTGATACCTATTTTTAATAGTATCAAATTGTGGTAATAATGAGCCGCTTAGGCTCACAGAAATAGTATGAAATTGAAATATTTGTACAAATAATAAAAAACATTATCTTTTGTTTAATATATTTTTGGAACTATGACACTCATTTTATATCTCCAAAACTGTTCAATTCATTCCACAAGACGTATGTGTTAGACCATAATTACCTAAGTTTGTTGCGATTTTAAATTTTGCTTAAATTATTCATTGAAAAAATATCTTGATTCCTTTTTCTTTTAAACGTATAATACATATAGTACATATTTGCTAATTTTTTTCATTTTCATCATTTTTATTTCTTTGTTTTCTGTTCAAATCAAATAATTGTAGTTTATATTGGCATTTTCAATCTTGTTTTATTTCTGATAAAATCTATTGTATTATTGCCAGTACCCCTTACTATAACTTAAAATATAATGTATACCCGCACACAGGCCATGCCTTTGTGGAATCTTTTTTATATTTTGATTATTTGTTGTACAAAGATTTATATTAATTTATTATTAGATTAAAACCAATATTTTTAGCTTTTCCACTTTTTTATTTGACCAGCGACCGGGTTTCGTCGTTACCGACATCATCAGACCAGTCTGATGATGTCGGTAACGACGAAACCCGGTCGCTGGTCAAATAAAAAAGTGGAAAAGCTAAAAATATTGGTTTTAATCTAATAATAAATTAAAAATGCAATTCCATCACGAAGTGTCAGTGGATAATATAAATCTATTAAAAAGATTTATATTATTTTATGAAACGCAAAAGAATTCAAAACAAAGAGAGAAAAAAATTACAACTGTTTTCACGACAAGTGATTACAAAAACTAACTAGAAAAAATCTGGTAAAGAGGTGGGTTGGGTAATAAATTGAGGTTTAATAAGTTGTTTTCATCGACAGGTGATTACAAAAACTAACTAGAAAAAAAATCTGGTATAGAGGTGGGTCGGGTAATAAATTGAGGGGGGGGGTCGTGACTTTTTGTAATGGAAACATGGATAATAATGGTGGCTGATTTTGGAAAAGCATATGTATTTTTAATTTATGTTTTATCAGAATTTAATTTATGTTTTTCTATAATAAAAATTCTAAATTAGTCAAGTTACTAATAATTTACTCAAAAATTGGTCTTAAACAAGTCTTTCATTTGTAGAATATTCGTATGTCAGGATGAACGAATGCCATTATGATTCAGGAACACTTACAAGATCATTATGTGTCATAATCATATTTCAGTGATTTACCGAGAAAAATACCTCAAAATGAGAGATGGCGTGACAAATATAATAGAATGACAACAGAACTCATGGCGAGCGGATCACATACCTGGTTATGGGAATGCCATGGTATTATGTACGGTATGTGCTTGGGTGGGAAAATTTAGTGTAAGTCAAATGTAACGAGGAAATAATAACGATACCTTGATTTCTTACTAATTGTCCGGATTCAAAGGAAACTGATTTTCTTGGACCGCCACTGTGTCCAATTTGGGATCAATCATTATTACCCACACGAAGCACGCCACTGGACGGAAATACTGGTCAATGACAGGCAAAAGAAAAGTATCTTTGTAGTATGAGATGTAGAGAAGAGTAAAGAAGGAAATAGAAAAAAAAAGACCGATAAGGTGTTATAGAGGAATTCGTAAGATAACTTTTTTTTAATTGCTTTTTTTTTTTACTTTGGCATTGAAAGCCAACTATAGAATCTCACCTAAGGTACCACAAAAAAGATTGAAACTTATTTATTTTTTTACAAAATTTTTAATAATATTAGCATATAACCACTCATCGAGATTTTTATGTCTACCGGTTTCGAGATGTACCCGTCTCTTCGTCAGGACAATCACTACCACAGCATGCAAACAATACCATCCTTCACCACCATAGCACCATTTACACACTTAAAAAATTGAGACATTCGAAATGTGGTGACAGTGAAGAATGGTCAAATTAATATACATAGGTTGAGAAAGTTCCAAACTAAGATGTTTTAAGACGCCTTGTCTTCTTCTTCTAACCCTTATAATCACCCAATGGTGCATAGAGAACTGCATCATGTAGACGCAGTGTTATGTTGATCGTAAATTGCATGAAGGCAAGGTGATCAGCCCTGCGCTCTTGGTACCATTTCAGGATGATATTAAATAAATATGAATGTGGAAACCGCTTATATTTATTTTGACCCCCCTGGGGATCGAGCCCGGGACCTCCAGCACGGTAACCATGTGCGCTAGATACTTCACTACTAGGTGGTGGTAGCAGTGCAACGTTATTTCGAATGTTAAAGTAGCTATTTTATTAAAATTAAACACTTGAATTTACCACTTTATCGAGTTTTATTTTTATTTACGACTAGTTTCGAAAACGACTGATGTTTTCATCTTCTGGTACAAATCAAATTAAATTGGTAGTTTTAATTTGTACCAGAAGATGAAAACATTTGTCGTTTTCGAAACTTCAGATTAAATTGGTAGTTTTAATTTGTACCAGCAGATGAAAACATCTGTCGTTTTCGAAACTAGTCGTAAATAAAAGTAAAACTCGATAAACTGGTATATTCAAGTGTTTAATTTTAATAAAATAATGTCATTCCACAAAGTAAATGCCGAATCAATAAATATTAAAGAAGCTGTTTATCATGACAGACGCTTGCAGCGTTCCATCCTCTCTACCTATCTGTGTTCACAAAAGCTGCGTGATGGTAGTAGTGTAAGCTTTATTTCCTGAGAAAGCTTTTTTTATTTCTCAATTTAAAGGTAACAAAGACAAAATACAAAAGTGTGACGTCATGATGGAAGGGAAATAAACTTGGAAAGTAGGTACTTGTATCACCTTTCTGATTTATCTCACAGAACGTTAGGCCTGTACAAATTGGCTGTCAGGAATTCGCTTCAGTTTAGTTTCTAGCGCGGTGTGTGTACATAATAAATATGTCTTCGTAAACAAGGTGTAACTTGACTCGAAAATACATCTACAACAAAAGACTCCATCTTGGCGATACATTTGAGAAAAAAATATTCAAATTAAATGTATCCGGCTTTCACATTTCGTGATATCGGTAAAATCCATCAAAATAAAAATGTAAATTTTCTTAAAAATTGCTATGAAATTTTGATACGACGTTGCATTCAAGTACGCTCGTGTTTTAATATTTATTTAACAAGCCTATGACAGGTTAAAAGCCCTGTAAGTATCCAGAATTTCATATTCTTTTTTAACTTTGTTGTGCATTACGTAAAAAGTGGTTAAAACAAAGTTGTTTAATTTTAAAGTTTACTGTTTTTGGGCGATTCCATTCGTAGTTGTTATTTGGAGTTGCCACGCAATGCACAACATTTTCATTTAAGAAGAAGACAGCCATGATTGTTAATGAAATGGACATTTCTAACGTTAGAATCATGGGTGTCTTATTCGAATATAAAAAATGTTGAATACAATTTTTGGAAAACATAGTTTAAATTTTTATTTTTTGCATTAAGAAAAGTATGTTGTGATGTCATTTCTTGAATTTTTTTCGCAGATACTTTGTTAAGTTGCTACTCAACGCACAATAAAAATAACATTTTAGGAGATATTAAATCATATTTTTCAATCATATTTTCATATGGTGTACAGAGTGTGAGGAAGTTTTTGGTAAGGGAATATAATTAACTATGAGTATTTCAAGGGGTTTTTGAGTATTTTAATGTTTTAGAATTTAATAAACCCTGATTTGATAAACCCTAAACAAGATTCTTGTCGAAACCGGTTGGTTAAAGTATATTAATAATAAAAATATGGTTAAAAAAAGTTGTTTAATTTTACAAAGTTTAATATATAGTTCTTGTTTTATTATTTTATCAAGATTATCGTTTTGATACGTAACTACGAGCTACAGTGTACACATTATACTCGAGCCTAGATACATCTCCCGTAGTTACCAAACAAAGACGTCAAGGGATGAAAATTATTCCTAGACCTGTTGAGCGCTGAAGGGAAGCACCGAGATGGCGCTAAGATAACGCGAGGGATGAAATAAGTCAAATAGTCAAGTGGGAACATGGAATGATACAGTGGAAGTTGGCCGAAAGATAACATCGTAGAAGAATAGAGGAGAGGTCTGAATGAATAACTGTACGGAGGAGGGAATGTATCGTTCGTGTGTAACTTACTTATTTCGTCTCGGTTCTACCTATACAAGAGCTTTTGATGTGTATCGCATTTGTACCCATTATTTCGCATTCATCTCGATAAGAATGTAATTTTATTAGGGACATCATTAGTCCAAATGCGTTAAAGTGTGATTACTTCGTTGAGGAGTATACAATTTATAATCAAAATGTAACTTTGTTTAAAATCACTATGAATATTTTATTATAACTTAATTATAATGTCTACCGGATTCAAAACTAACCGCTTCTTTATCAAGACTGATTTATACTTAAGTATTTATCAGTCTTGATAAAGAAGCGGTTAGTTTGGAAACCGGTAGACATTATAATTTAGTTAAAATAAAATATTTATAGTGATTTTAAAACAAAGTTACATTTTAATTATAAAATGGAAAATCACAAAAGTGCTTAAAATGTAAATTATAAATATACAATAAAGTAAAACAGCTTAAAATAAGACCGTTTATTTAACCATAAACAAGCTGTATTACTTGCTATTTATGCTTTGCTATGACTCTGGTAAAATAAAATAATTAAACAAAGTTTATTTTTTAAATAATTTTATAAATAATAAAAGCAGGTTTTACAATAATGAAACCAGGACAATAATGCAACGCGGTGGAACAGCGTTCCGACATCTTTTCATGAATTTATATTTTTTTTAATTTTTAAAAGCAAGAAGACAAAACAATGTTTGCGCTTACGTAATTGTAATCTTCATTTGTATAATTCATCAATATTGTTATGAATATTTGAATTATACTTGTACATATGTTTTTAGCAAAAAGCTTGACGTGAAGTGAGTTTTTTGTTTAAAAAGAAACTTAAAAGTAAGTAATAAAAAAATATATATAGACATACGAAAACACAAGCGTATTAGAAAATAACGTTTTGACAAGGCTATTTTTATTTCACTAATTTTCATAAGGTGTATATATCCACTGTTGTAGAATACATTTCCTTAGTTAGTTGTAAATTTGAAAGATGTAGAATTTTAACAGAAGGAGTTGCCATCAGTTAAAAATTTTGTGAAGTATATAGCTTTATATATATTTTTTTAACATAACACTTGAATATACCACTTTAATGAGTTTTATTTATATATACGACTAGTTTTAAAAACTTACACATGTTTTCGTCTTCTGGTAAAAATTAAAACTTTAATTTTTAATTTTTAATATATAAATAATACTCATAAAAGTGGTATATTCAAGTGTTTAATTTAAAAAAATAATCAACATGTTATTCCACAATGTTAACGCCGAATCAATAAATAATATAGCTTTGTAATATTATAGCAAAAGACGACAAATATATTTTTTAAGAGAAAGAGACAGAAATAACATTTCAATTTTAAAAACTTCTTGTTTTACCAGTTGATTATAAACAATTTGCTTTTCTCAATTGATCAGAAGCATGATTTCACCATACGTTACAAAAGTACTGGTCTTCGATAAGGGTCGCAACGCACGATCGTTTCGATAAATTCGTCGAGTTATCGAGTATTCCGGCTTACTGACCGAACTACTGGCGGCGTTTATAATTCCGCTACCGACGCCTCATTAACATATTTGGGTGATTTTGGCCGTATCGAGAACCAGTACACATGAGAACTCCAGATTTTACAAGGCCACTTTTGTTGCACGAGACATTTATGTCGATCAAACTCGGCATCGCGTGACAAATCCAGTGGGGTATTTCTTTTTCCCAAATAATTAAATGCTACTTTCTCAAAACTTTATAATAATACTCAACGTTTCTGATTAAACTACGAATATTTCAATATTTAAGTTTTGTACTGATAATTCTTGGTGGAACTGCATTTATAGCTTTTTTTCGACGTAAATTTTATTTCTTGAATGTTTTTCGCAAATACTTTGTGGCACATTTTATAAACTTTATAAAATTAAGCATAATTTTTTTAAGATTATTAGTACACTTTAACCAACCGGTTTCGACAAGAACCTTGTCATCACCAGGGTTTATTAAATTCTAAAATATTAAAATACTCATAGTGAATTACATTCCCTTACCAAAAACTTCTACACACTCCGTACACCTACGTATGTGTTCCAAGGAATTCATGGATGCTACAGAAACATAATATGATTCGAGGGCATGACCTAGGTAGCGTTGTATACGATAAGACCTACAACCTGAGGACGAGGAGAGCTGACCTTAACAGTCTACAAAGACGATAAATTGGGATGGAGCTAGAAAGAAGAAGAAGATGAAGATATTCTTCTTTTATTGTTTTTGTTTTTATATTTTATCTTGTTTTTTTTTTTAATGAATAAAAACCTGGGAAAAAGGCTCGTTTTAAAAAAGAGGATTATATATACATTTTTTTCAGAGTTATAAAAAAAATAAAGTTTTTTTTACATCCTATTTCATTCCTTCCAGGCAAGAGTGTACTCCTTGAAAAGGACATAAAAGTGGGATAAGTTCATTTTAACAACAAAGAGCGAAGTCTTCGGGTAAGTTTAAATTGGCGTAAAAAATATTATTACACTCGCTGGAGTTTGTACATTGATGGGGGATGAAAACACATACATCATTAACGGACTTTTAAAAAGCTCTCTGTTACGAGACGTTAAATCCCAGTTAAAAATTCAACAATCCTCTTTTAGGCTTTTTTTTCAATTTGAATGAAAATCCCCGGTTTTGTTAACAGGAATTAATACATTATTTCCAATGTTTTGGCAATATTTCATATTGTATCACCAGTGAATTATGGTGTAAGTTCACATAGAGAAGTGAAAGGGGTAGTAAAACTTATTACAATACTGGATACAGGGCCCTCATGCAGTGACCCCGACATTGTAGCGCGAGTAGTATGTTCGCTTCAGCACACACACCATACAGGAATGGGGTAATAAGGCATATGGTGAAGCTCCTACCACCAAGACAGGTCGTGAGTTACATGACTCATATAGGTCTTGGCAGTGAGCTGTAATACAGAGGGAGGTCACAATACACCTAATTTGGTCGCAGTGACATAAGGGATGCAAGATCCCTTGACCTCAAAAAAAAAATAAGGCATATAGTGGCAGGCTTCCGGAGGAGGCTGATGAAGAGCTCTAACTTACTTACCGTCACGCCACTTTATGAAAGGGTATGCAGAGAGAATAGAAAGCCACACCACTCTGTCTTTGCAAACAGATTTCGTCCTTTCGCATTCTTATATACCATACACTCGCCGATTTTTCCGCCTCGTGACCAGACCACTTTCAATTATTTGAAATACATACATAATGGCTATCTTCGGTCTTCCTCTGCTCCAATTTCCAACTATATGCGCTTCATAAATTACTCAATCGTTCATTTCTCACTCATTTGTTCATCACTCCTTTTGAAATGTTATCAAAAATGATAATTTCAGCTTGATATTATTTCTTTATCTTACTTTTTTTCATTGATATTAGTAATGTTAGTAAATAACCACTCACCGACTACTTCTGTCTACCGGTTTCGAGACGTACCCGTCTCTTCGTCAGGACATACACTACAATTTAACAATCATGCGAACAACACTATGATTGTTAAATTGTTGCATGATTGTTAAATTGTAGTGTATGTCCTGACGAAGAGACGGGTACGTCTCGAAACCGGTAGACAGAAGTAGTCGGTGAGTGGTTATTGACTAACATTACTAATATCAATTAAAATGTTTGACCACAAAGTAAATGCTTTGAATATAAATAATATTACTTTTTTTCATTTAAATATATTTTCTACCTGATAAATAATATTGTAAGACATTGTTTTGTCGAATGGTTAAAAAGCGGGAGACGTTATTAAAATAATGCTCCTAATTTGTTCGTGTTGGGACAAAAAGTGGCTTCCTTTGAATGGAAGGTACGTTTGGACATCATTCTGTGTAGTGTGCGTGATGATTTTTTGTTCTCACTATTATAATGACCGGATTCCTCAAATTTAACTACCTTCCCTAATGTTTATTTATCTTGATAACCCAAGGAATCACCGCAGCCAAACAACGCAAAGGAGTCTAACATTTTTTCACTAGAATTGATAATTGTACATGCAAGCTTTTGGGAGGGGTTTATTGACCTGTCGAGTAGTGAAATAAGTCGTTTCATCTCACCAATAAATGTCTCTAGTGAAGTTCTAGTGATTCAAGAACAAGGTTTCTAAATTGGTTCATATATATATATATGTAGAACTTCCAAAAATTTGAGTAGTGTGGTTGTCAATAATGGGTAGAATTGGTGAATGTTACACGTATGTAAAGTGATCACTTAAACCAGCCTATCACGGTCGTCAGCCCCGTAAGCGCTCAGACTTCCATATTCTTCTTCATCTTTGATGAGATGCCATGCAGTGTTATGTTATGCATTGTTTATGTATATTTTTATGTTATGCAGTGCCCTATGCACCATCGGAGTGTGGATAAGGGTTTTAAAATATTTCTTTTATTTATATATATTTGTAATTTATATAAATATACATATATATACATATGTTTATACATACGTACATACATACATTACCATGCATAATCTTATATATATGAAAATGTTCTGTTATTTAGAAAATTCTGATTATTCAAGGCTCAAAGCGAACTTTCTTAAGAAGCGTTAACTGAAGCGAGTAAAACTTTAAAATCTCGAAAACTTTTATTCACACGTGTTTTTTGGAAATTCCGAACTTTTAGCAAGGCCAATCAAATACTTTCAAATCACTGATTTTGGGGAAAATCCTAACTCGAGAGGAAACTTATTTTCCATTCGAAAAGTTATTAAATCCAAGCAATGAAACGAAGGTAACTTTTACATGGCACAAGAGCCTATTATTGATTATCTTGCTTTAAAACATGTAAGGCCGGGGAAAACACAAAGGGAATATATGCCATTTTCACCAAAATCACGAAATTTATAATCTAGTAATTTTATCAAATAATCATAGCTAGATTTTGTTGCAGGAGCCTGGGTGAGAGCATATCCGACATCGTATTCATTACAGCTCATAAGAAAACCTCAAGTGAGGTGGTATCATACATAATAAAAATAGTTAAGGACATTAGTACCATACACCAAGCTAGGACACAAAATGCCGAACTTTTTTCTAGTGGAACGGAAGGTAGCTTATAATTTAACCAGATAATTTATTTACAACATTTTGAGTGTGTCCAAATACTTCTCGAATCTGGAATATCATAATATTATTATTAAAAATATATATTATTTTTTGACATCTCATCAAAGATGAAGAAGAATGTGGAAGTCTGGGCATTTACGGGGCTGACAACCGTCATAGGGTGGTTTAAGTGATCACTTTACACTCAATAACTCCTGTAATCGGAGATAATCCAGATTTTGTGAACAAGTATTTGGACACACTCAAAATGGTGTAAATTAAAAATACAAATAAAATGAAAAACACTTCTTATAAGTCAACAGTCCGGCTTCTCCTGAGGAGTTTTACGTGGTATCCTGCCAGCAATGAGCAAACACTGAGATGTTCCTGATTGGCCCACAATAGATTACTTTTTCTGTTCCTCATACAGATCAAAATAAAACATTTTTTAAGTTAGAAGAAACAAAAATCCACTCAATGATATATAAACCTTTTACATAATTAGCAAGGTAGAAAATAAGTGCAAACACCAATATAAAAAAATATATATTGTCAAAAAGATCTATACAGGTACCTGAGTGACTTAAACTTGGTGACTTCACATGTACACATTTTTTTTATAAGCACATGTCCTATTACGCATGTCAAAAAGGGCACATATTACAATCACACAGGATATTGAATACTAGGATTTTTTTAAGCAAACGTACATTTACTATTTCGTGTTATGTAGTTTGTTTCCCAAAAACTGAAAAACACCAACTTTAAGTAAGATTTCAGTCGATACATAAGATAAATACTTGGATAAACGGTGATCAACCGTTTTTATTTATTGATTTGGCGTTTAATTTGTAGAACTCCATTTTAATTTATGTATTAATTTTAAATCAAACACAGATTTTTTGAGTCTACTAAGTTGTATTTTATTAACAAAAACACATAAAAAACTTAGAATTGTATAGCTACATAAGGACCGTAGTCCATTTGATCTTCACATTCGTTTGATAATGCCCTAACAAGGCGAAACAATTGTCTTAATATAATTTTTTATGTGTTTTTGTTAATAAAATACAACTTAGTAGACTCAAAAAATCTGTGTTTGATTTAAAATTTATACATAAAATAAACTGTTTTAGTTTTGTCAAAGAATCCTTGATAACGTTAGTTGAAACAGGTCGATCAGTTTCACAGTCAAACGTTTAAAATAATAAAAATCTTCATGTTAAAATATAGATTTTTAGATTTGAGATATTTCGGTATGTCGTTTCGCGAAAATCTCATGTAATTTTCAAGTAAATTCCCTGAAAAGCATTGGAATCATTATGGTTAATGTCAAGCGTTTGGGGTAGTTCGGGTGATTATTGCTTTATTTTACATATAAACTCCATTACAGCAGGCTCTGCGGTGGAGATACCAAAATATTATTATTGAATCTGGTAAGAAATTAACGTTATAACTCTACCTTCACTTACCGCTCGTTTCGCGAGATCAGCTATTTCAGAAATGAGAGTAATCGGTAGATATGTAAAAACCTTATTTGCAAACTGCGATGATGGTCCAGGCTTATCAAAGGAAAATGCCTAGACATCTGTTTAGACGTTTATGCTAAAGATTTTACAAATAATTTATGATACTTTTTCGTTTTTTGTTTTTGTTTTGGGGATTCATTGGTCGGAACATTTAGGGAACAATGAAGTCTTAAGCAGCGCTTGGGAGTCTCGATTCTTACAAAATAAAGTAGCATAACACCATTACGGCTGTCCAAATTTAAAACACAGTAAGGGACATTTTTTGTAGTAGGTTTTTTTTTGCATTTATGGACTAAGTAGACTCTACTTCGTCCAAAAATGCAAGAAAAAACTGCTACAAAAAATGGTCCTTTTCTGTTTTTTTAAATTTGTACAGCCGATTTGATAGACCGTAACACAAGTTTTCAAAATTAGAAAAACCTTAATTAAATCTCTAGTCTGTAGCATACAGTTATACTGTTATATGGAAGCGAATCTTGGACTATCGGACAGGCAGTACGGAGTCGGCTGGAGGCGTTTGAGGTGTAGTGTTACAGACGCATGATGGGATTAATTTGTCGTGTCGGAACATGTAGAGAACATGAGGCATTAAACAGGGATGGGAATTCAAGATGCTTAGTAAATAAAATAACAGCGAGCCAACTGGATAGTCCATAATATAAGACACCCAGGCGTGCTTTTTAAGGCTGCGGAGAATGTGCGAAAGCACAAACTACAGAGGACGACCCCGCTTTAACTACGTGGTTACAACACGCGCTGCTATGGTGTGCCGATTTGAAGAGATGAGCGGAGGATCGAGACGGTTGGAGACTGACCAGAAAGAATCAAACCAATCATCATACAGATTGTAACCCACAATAAAGACTTTTTCGGTTACACGATGATATTCGTTAAATTTTACAACAACTATATTGCTTTCATTTTTAATATTTTCACATTTTTTGTGAAACGCGTATATGCCGTTTATGTAAAAGTTATTAAATTTTCTTGGTTTATTCTTTTTAACTTTCAATTTCGAGAAATTTACGTTTTATGGAGGAATTTATTGCCCATGTCATATAATAAATTATTATGAACAAAAAAAAACATTTTCATTCATCCCAATCACGTTTTTTTATGAATAATTACATGTGTAAATAATTGTATTTTGAAATTTTATTCAGGCGCGGATCCTGCAAATTCGAGAACTAAGGGGCATTCTCATTCCTAATTACTATGAAGGGTAAACGACATGCGGCAAAATAACACAAAAAAGGTATTAAAAATCTAAGAAGGAAATACAGAAAAAAAAACTTATCTAATCCTCCAGTAATCAGATCAAAATACATCACACGGCATGTCCTAATATTTATCAGAAAAAAAGCGTTAAAAATATTATTTTTTATCAAACGATCATGTGTCATATTCAATTACCTTCAATGTCAATCAAATTGAACGATTCTTATTAGTATTTATTTCACTGAACGACGTCACATTTTGTAAATCGTCTTAGTTTTATTTTTAATTCATCTCTCGAGTTTTTGTCACATTCCTCTTCATTTAAACACATCCCTCTTTTCACCCTCCCCACCCTATTTTTTACACGAACTCTGAATTTTTATATTCATCCCTGTTTTACTGTAACGCACTGCGCGGTGATTTAACTAAGAAAAGATTTTTAAAGCGAACTGAAAACTTTTTTCATTTCAAAAGCTGAAATTAATACTTAAAAGTCCGAAAAAGTTACACGCGACGCCGTATGATTTTTTAACATTTAATTCGCTTTTTGGTTGTTTTAAATACAAATTTTGCTACTGGAATACCAATGGTTTAATTTCTCGCTTTAACTCAACGAGTGACCTAGTGCATAAAACGATTCAAAATGAACTGAAAGAGTGAAAAAATTTACTTTTTATGAAGCTTTCAGCTGATAAAAACATACAAATTTCACACATAGATGTCGCCGAAGAAGTAGCACATGTAAGATTTTTCAATTGAAACATAAATATAATTAATGTAACTATATGTAAGAAAATCCGTTTATGACCTTGCATACACGGAAAATAAAAGCTTTCCAATTCCAACCATAGATGGCTCAAGTGAACTCACACGTACATCGTCATAAAATTACATAAATATGAAGTAGTTCCAAAAAAAAGGGAGTGTGATTTTCAATTATGGTGAATGTTGCACGTGTGTAAATTAATCGCTTAAACCAGCCTATAAAAAGTCGTGTAATTGAAAAATGTTGTTCCCAAAAAATATATTTTTGTGGCTTTCTATTCTCTCTGCCTACCCCTATGAAGAAACGGCCTATTGGCTAGTTAGTTCAAAGTGTTTTCATTTATTGATTCGGCAGTCACTTTGTGGTAATATCTATTCATTCTTAATTTTTAATATATACTAAGCTTCATATGCGCGTTTGAAAATGATGTGGAATCCATGGAAATACGTTTCACAATTTTTTTTAAATAGTGGCAATTACCAAGTAAAATTTTAATTAAGAATAGTTTAAAGTAGCCTGGAACTAGTATCCGCCTCCGTGGTGTAATGGTCAGCGTGTTTGGCTACCGTGCTGGAGGTCCCGGGTTCGATTCCCAGGGGGGGGGTGATAATAAATATTTGTGATTTTACACTCTAATATTTATTTAATATTACTCTGAACTGGTCCCTGAAGCGCAGGAGTGATTACCTTGCCTTCATATAATATAATTAACGATCAAGATAACATTGCGTCAATACGATGCAGTGCCCTATGCACCATTGGGTGGGGATAAGGGTTAGAAGAAGAAGAAGAAACTAGTATACGAGTACAGTTTTTGCCGGGAGTCGAAAATTCTGTTAATTCATTCTACCTTCTTCATTAATACATTATTTACAATCTATTAGCAACGCCTTTATTAATTTCTTGTCCGATCAGTTATTAGAAAGCTAGTAATAATACCTTTTATTTTTTGTACGAAGATCAAGTTCGAATTATGTCAAATCAGGTTACATTTTACCTACAAGATTTATTCGTGCGTTAATTGAGTTAAGGAGACAGTTTCCGATAAAATAATCATTAGATTTTTCCTAAACATATTTTTTCAAAAATTTATTACATTTTTAATAAAATTTTCACTTCGTTATACCATTTTTTCTTAAAATCTATTATGACAGTATTTTTATCCAACTAATTTTCTTCCTTAATTTGGTTTGTGTAAGAAATTGAACCACGCATTGTTTTCAAAATCATATCCTAATTATTTATTTCAAACTATTGAAATTACTGACATATTCTAAGTTTTTATAGACCCAACAGTAAGTTTTGAGGAAATACAATTAGATTATTATTGATTCTGCAGTCACTCTGTGATAGCATTTATTCATTTTCAATTTGTTTTGTGTTTTATATATCGCTCACTCCTTTCAACAACGTTGTATATCGAAAATCGTAAATTCTCAGTTGTGCATGTTTTTGGAATGCCCAAAAAATTTACTTTATTCCAGCAAAAGCGGCATATTTTTTACTTAATATTTACCCGCTACAGGGCAGAAAGTATTGATACTCAGTTAGAAGAAAAGGCATTGTTTAATTATTTTTTTAAATATACCAAATATTTTTTTAATGGAGAAAAAACATTCCGGTTTTAACTAAAAATATCTGTTGCATAGTAAAAAGTTCAATAAGAGGCTTGATATTTATTTTTAATACATTTTATTATTTTTTTAAACTTAAAAAACGATCTCCTGAAAAATCAAGTTTTTTTTAAATATGACGTTATTGAAAGGAGTGAGCGATATATGTATTTATATCTGTGCGATATGTGTGTGTGTGGGTGTGGGTGAACTGGACTCTCCTCTTAAGAAATCGGGTACATCCGATGGTAAAAAGTTAATACGTTACGTAAACGGACAGGAACTGGTTAAAAATCCATAACAGAATGAAAATAACCAGTTTCGTACAAGAATTCTAAAGAAGATCCAAATTACATCTCACATATAGTATAACATCACATAGAGATACTCGTATATGGACATAAAATAAAGGTATACAGCGTGTATAAAAAATAACAAAAACTGAAAAAAAATTACATATGTTATAGGGATAACATATGTCATTTTTTTTCAGTTTTTGGAAGTACTTCCAAGAATTTGAGTAGTGTGGTTGTCAATAATGGGTAGAATAGGTTAATGTTACATGTGTGTAAAGTGATCACTTAAACCAGCCTATGACGGTCGTCAGCCCCGTAAATGCCCAGACTTCCATATTCTTCTTCATCTTTGATGAGATGTCAAAAAAATAATATGAAAATAACTCCTGTAATTGGAGATAATCCAGATTTTGTGAACAAGTATTTGGACACACTCAAAATGTTATTACTAGATATTTTGTAATAAAGCTTTTTGCATATTAAATTTAATTTGAACCAAATTTACACCGTGTTTTTGATGCATCCTGTATGTACGCATTTTATATGAAAATTATACAGTATACATACTCTTAATCGCTTTACAACTCCATCCTGTATAACCCCGTTAAAGCAATTTAAAAACCCCTGTGGACTCATAAAAGAATGATAAATTAAACCCATTCATCAAAAAGTACAAATAGCTAACAAAGCATTGAAAAAATCAACAATAATAAAGACCTGATACTAAAGAGAACCTTTTAAAAATATCCTTGACTTAATGAAGACAGAATGGAGTGATAAATTAAGAGGTATTGGTCAAAAAGGACTAAAGTGAATGAGGCGTACGAAATAAACTACATATTTAAATATATAAAATTAAACGTATGTATAGGACCAGTTCTTTTAGTTTATTAATGTAAACATGACTAGTTTCGAGAACTACCAATGTTCTCATTAACAGGTGAAAATACATAATATTTGTTTGAAAAAAAGTGTATTACTTTTTTATCATATTATTCCATAAGTTAAACGCGTAATAATAATATGAAATATATAAGAATAATATTTTTTTATAATTTATAAATTATTCAATATTTTGAGTGTGTCCAAATCTTTCTTCACAAATTATGGATATATCTCCACTTAACATTTTGATATATTTCAATTAAAATTTTGTGGAGTAATAAAAATGTGAACAGTCCTATGGTATAGAGTATAAAGTGTTGTGATTGTCCTGATGAAGAGACGGGTACATATCTTTTAATCAATGAAATGAATAATTTTATTAAAAATGAATAAATTAGTATCCAACATTTTTAACTCGAATGTGATTAAATATTTCTAATAATTGAAAGTGGTCTGGTCAGCAGTTTAAATAACCGCTGAGTATGTATATAAGGAGATGCATGAATGTGGAACAGGCGATGATTGTTCGCAAAGAGATTGGCGTGGCGTTCTACTCTATCTGCCTACCCCCACGGAGAAGCAGCGTGATGGTTAGTTATTTGATAATAAAACCGTTTCGTCAAATATTTCGAGAGACGACTTTTTTGCGCTGATCAGTATAAGGACATCATAAATAATCAGAAGGTCAATAACAACATCTTACACCACTTCAATAAGTCTATATAATTACATGTTAGACATTTTTGCGTTGTCTTTTATGTCAATTATTTTGTGAACGTTCTCATGTTTGTTTTGTTATATTTTACAACGTTTCTTTTCCTCGCCTACGGAACAGGTCCTATTCTCATTAATATTCATTGAACTGAAAGAATTCGGTCGATATCCGGTACCCGAGAGACGCCAAAAGCCACCGACAATTAACCTCCCACTCGGAGTACGACTTCCTCTGTTGAATTTGAAGATTACACCCCTGGAGATGTGTTAATATATTCAGTTATCGAAAAGGTAAGCTCCTCACGAATGGCGGATAGAACCGAAATGCTAAGGAGCTTTTTTCAACCCTTTTCCCAAGGCGGATTTACCTCGAATTTTCGATTATATAACATTCTCTTAGAAAATGTCTGTAGCGCTATTCTGCTACCCACCATCTCATACAGAAAGTATAATAAAAATACATTAAAAAACGTATCAATATGCCCCTAGTACCGATCCAGACTGTAATCTTATTTGTTTTTATAAATACATATATAGCCCAAAACTGCAACAAAATATAAGGTATGTTTTTATGTATTAATTTTAAATCAAACACAGATTTTTTGAGTCTACTAAGTTGTATTTTATTAACAAAAAACACATAAAAAATTATATTGTGACAATTGTTTCGCCTTGTTAGGGCATTATCAAACGAATGTGTGCACATTCGTTTGATAATGCCTTAACAAGGCGAAACAATTGTCACAATATAATTTTTTATGTGTTTTTTGTTAATAAAATACAACTTAGTAGACTCAAAAAATCTGTGTTTGATTTAAAATTAATACATAAATTAAAATGGACTTCTACAAATTAAACGCCAAGTCAATAAATAAAAAAAATAAAAAAATAAAAAAATAAAAAAAAGGTATGTTTTTATGTATTTTAACAAACAATCATTCGGAAATATTATAAAATATTTTTAAGCATTTTTTTAAACTATAATAAATCTGTGCTCTTCCGTGAAATTATTTAAATTCATTCTTTGACTTCATCCTGACGATCATTTTGATTCTAACTCCATACTGAAAATAAAGAAAATTTTGTATTTTTGTAAGAATTTATTTCAATTGTTGTAGATTATTGTAGTTTCCATTTTTTACAAGAATTTGAATACTAAAAAAAAAACACCCGTACATAAAAATACAATACAAACTGAGTGTATATTTTCATTTGTTAATGAGTACATTTGTTGATGAGTGGTAATTGAAACTAATTGGGTTTACATTATTAAACTCAAAAGTTTCTTATACAAGAGATTAATTTTTAAATTTTAATAATCGTGCTACACCACAAAGTAAACACCATAAACATATATTATAGTCATGAAACAATTTCATGACTGGTTCCTAAGCAAAATTTTTTTTCCAAAATTTGTTTCACTATGTCAAAAATTCAGTACTAGGCATTTTTTTTAAACATACACAAAACATAAAATTTAATATCAATGACAATATCAATGAATGTACAAACGCCAATAATACGGCACTTTGAAAAGTAGAGTAGACGGTAGATGTTTTGTAAAATGTAAAGAAGATGAGGGTTGAATGAAGTGTATAATTATTCAAGAGGCCGATCGAACAAGCAGACCTTCCAAGAAACCTCTAGAACTAAGCAGATCAAATTCAAAGAACTCTAACCGTATCGTTAATAATACCCTAACCGCAAGAAGCATTACGATAAAAAATAAACCCAATTGTTAACAATATTTATCAAAATGTATGAAAACATAAACTTTGTTCTTTAAACTAGCTAAATATCACAACGCTTCCCCACAGGGGTGGGCGGAGAGGATAGAATGCCAGACAAATCTATCCTGGCAAACATTACTCGCCTCATCCATATTCATTATTCCTGACCAGACCAAACCTAAGTATTTGAAGTACTTGATCATGACAAGTTTTCTTCGATCTTCCTCTGTTTCTATGTCCATCTACATCCTCTAGGCAAATTTAAGGAATAATTTGTTACCCATTCATGATGAATTGTAAAAAAAATCTGAAAAAATTGACGTTATCTTCATTCCAATAACTTCTCGTGAAATGAATAGACTATCTACCTAACCATTAAGTTTTCCTTGGTCTTCCTCTGTTCCTTTTTACAACTACATTTGCCTCATTATTTTGTTATTTTGTTCTATCATCACTCATTCGTTTAACAGGTCCAAACCATCTCACATGTTTCTTTACTTCGATAATGCTTATCTCAGCCTTGCATTATTTCCTTATATCACCATTCGAACACCTATCATACATCGTTTTACCTCGCATTCATCTGAAAGATCGCATTCAGTCTACTTTCTTCCTTATTTGATCAACTTTATGCTTTACTTCCATACATTGGAGATGGAACCAGGATTCTGTTTTGTACTGCCAGTTTAGCATGCATCTCCTCACACATCATGCACGCCAGATACTTTTCCATTGCGAATTCTTCAAAGCTCCTGAGAAGAGGAGCTTTAAGCACATTTGACGTGGGTAATCCCTCAGGGCCGCGCCTATAATCCAAGTGACAGGCATTTTCGCGAATCACGTCCCCTCAGAGGGAATTTATCATAATATATAAAGTATTAAGCGCAGGAGGGCATTTAGGGTAGGCTTTAATGGCCAGTCGAGCTTAATGCATCACGCTGCAAATTATATTCAGCTAAAACACCGCGTCTAAATGGTCCATAACCTCATAAACCGGTCTTAAAATTATGCGTTATGATCCATTTTAAAATGAAATAATCGTCCGATCTCCAAAGCCTCTTGTAAAGGTGTAATAAAATTACAAATCACCCCTTATATACTATCTCTCATACATATCTCTCATACTATTTACAATATATAATGCTATAAAAGTGCGTACTTAATAGATACAATCACGTTTGCACGTTTAACCTCGGCTCGTAACGCATGTCTGTATTGAAAACTATAGTGCATGTTGGTCTTCGGGTCGATCAAAAATCGCATGTGTTATGGTGCTATGGTGGTGAAGGGTAGTATTGTTTGCATGCTGTGTTAATGATTGACCTGATAAAGAGATGGGTACGTCTCGAAACCGGTAGACGTAAAAATCTCGGTGAGTGGTTATATACTAATTTTATTAAAAATTTTGTAAAAAAACAAATAAATAAAAATGACTAACCACAAAGTAAATGCTTTAAATATTACTTAATTTGAGAATATTAGATACAATCATATTCAATTATGAAAACAAAGGTGATTTTTTATTTGATCATGCTCAACGTGTTAAATCAATCCCTTTTTAATTTCAGTTTTACTTGGTAAATACACTTAGACCTCGCTTTGCGTCGTTTCATTTTGCGTTGTTTCAACGCTTTACAATAGTAAAAATTATTCTTTTTATAAATATTTGGGACTTGATGAAAACTATGGTAACCTATCTTTGATGTTTATATGATTTCCAATGGAAAAAAGCAATTCACTTTGCGTTGTTTCAATTTGCGTCGCGATATTTTGGAACGTTTCTACGACGCAAAGTGAGGTCTAAGTGTACCACTTTTTCTTAAAATCTAAGAGACGAAATCGATTAATGAAAATGTCATTGAAAAGTAAATACACGTTTTTTCTTGATACTGTTTTTTTTTTATTGAATAGTTTTTTTTTACCGCTATGTTGAACATAACAACAACACTCATGCAACTCTTAACTTTGAAATGTTAATGCTTCTTTTTTTTTGTCGGATTCATAGAAAAGGACAGTTCGATACATAAGTTTATTCCTTTATAACAACAAAAGTTTTTTTTCAAAATATTTTATGAAAAACGGTTAATGGGTAAATTGGTGGAAAACACTATATATTGCTTAAAAATTATTTATACTTACAAAGCGAAATAGGAAAACAGTGTTTGATGATCTTGAAATATTTATTCTGGAACTTACCTGAAAACAAGAAAAAAATATTAACATGAATTAACAATAAATTGACAAAAAACGATAAAGTTAATTTTTAGATAAACGTATTAGCATTTGTTATGTTAGCGAGCTTTTAGTATCAATATCTATCTTTACATCTCAACGAACATAAAAAATAATATGGAAGCCAGGGTATTTAAAGTGCTAATTTATTTTCATGATATGTTAATATAAAAATAGATCCCAAATGGATAATCCCAAATATGGGAAAAAGGATTTAGACACACTCACTTCTTTTCATCGCACTAGTAGATGTCTCTAGTGAAGTTTTAGTGATTCAAGAACAATGTTTCGAAATTGGTTCATATATATAGAACTTCCAAGAATTTGAGTAATGTGGTTGTCAATAATGGGTAGAATTGGTGAAAGTGATCACTTAAACCAGCTTATGACGGTCGTCAGCCCCGTAAATGCCCAGACTTCCATATTCTTCTTCATCTTTGATGAGATGTCAAAAAAAAATTATTCACCAATGGTTCCAGTTTCACATTTATATTATTTAAATTTACATAAAACACCAATTCTAATAAAAATTTATACAAAATCATTATTTATATCCTTACGATAAGTTATTTGTAATTTTTATTTTAATACAAAACTAAAATGAATTTTGTTAGAAAAGATGCATATTTCAACCCTTGCACATAATTTTGTACATTATTTTTTCTAGCCTCCCACCAGTCTGATAACGTCGAAATCCGGTCACTAGTTAAGTACAATAAACGTGTAAAAACTATACCACATAATTGTTATCTTATTACATAAAATATTTCATTTAAAATTTTCCTGTAGTAGAAAATACGTCTTATGAAGCTTTATAACTGTCTCTGCCTTTTTCCTTATTTAAATCGACCAAAGGTTGATTTTTTGGTTAAACAGTTTAAATATATTCCTACCAACGTTTCAGGCACCCTTACAGGAGACTCTTAAGGATGCTGTAGTGCTTTTTTCCACATAATTTTAGTGGGCAAGCTCCTTCAAGAAGGCCGAAAGGATGGTGAAGTTTTAGCGAGAGAATATATTTATAGACGGTTTAAAAACGATGCTTGAAATATATTTACTTTTTTATTTATTTATAAAGGTCATCCAACAAGGAGACCTAAATACGACTCAAGATAAATTACAGAATAAAAGAAAAACTTTATCTGTTCCAAAATTATAGGACGACATGGTGAAGGTCAATAATTATTTTATCAGCAATAGCAACCATTACAATATAATTTTGTTTATTAAAAGCATTGTTAACTTTGTGGAATGACTTGTTGATTTTTTTTAAATTAAACACTTGAATATACTACTTTAATTAGTTTTATTTACATATATGACTAGTTTCGAAAACTTACAGATGTTTACATCTTCTGGTACAAATTAAAACTAACTTTTGTATCAGAAGATGAAAACATCTGTAAGTTTTCGAAACTAGTCGTATATATAATTATAACTCATTAAAGTGGTATATTTAAGAGTTTAATTAAAAAAAAGTGTTTAATTTTACATGTCATTCCACAAAGTTAATGCCAAATCAATAAATAATATTATTTAAGAGTAATATAACACACTCTCTTTATCATCTGTTGTTCACATTGTGTAGTACCACTTTTATAAACATTTATTCGTGACTTCCGGTTTCGGAAAATCATTCCATCATCAAATCATTGAAATAAAAAAAATAAAAATGAAAATATTTAAACTTGTAACACGGAACATCACTGTTAATTTTTGTACATTTTTAATATAACACTCTCTTTACAGTTATTTTAATTATTTATTTGGCAGTATAAATAATTAAAATAAATATAAAATAAAATAAACTAGAAAAAAACTAGAGGTAAAATATCTGTGAACAGACTGTATCATTCATCGTTCAATTTGTGTAGTAAAATTTAAAAGTGGTTTATACGAAAGTTAAAAAAAACACACAAAATTAACACAAAAAAAACAAAAACCAAAACAAAATAGTCTCCTTTTAAAAATAAAATGTAGTCTGAGCTATAGAGAAAAATATGTACATATAAACATTCACACATATATACATATGAGACATAGACTGTCTAACTAACTAACTTAATAACTAACTATCACGCCGCTTCCCCGCAATGGTAGGCAGAGAGAATAGAACGCCACACCACTCTGTCTTTACAAACATTATTCGCCTCTTCCACGTTCATGCATCTCCTCATACATACCCACCGATTGTTTCGACTCCTAACCTAGATAACATAGACTGTCATGTTCACAAATTTCAAATATGATTGACGTACGACGCCATTTGCAAAAATCATAACATCTTCCGAAAGGGTGATTAATTTTGCGCCACCCAGTATAAATATAAATATATCAAATGAATCAAGTCGTGTAAACGAGGTTAAGTACCTGCTGCAAAATTAAATATTTCTCGTTTTCTTTCGAATTATATTTTAATGATTATATATCGTGTCCCCGAGCTTTTGTATTTACATAATGATCTACAATTTAAAGATTTCATACGTTTATAAAATGGCCGGCCGTTAAATAATGGAAAGTTGGTGCGAAGTTTCAACTGAAATGCTCGGGTCACCTTAACAATTCGTATCCATGAACATTTCTCGAGAAAAAGAAAATTCGGTTACATTTTTAAAGAAAATTTTGAACCTGTCAGATACACACAATTATGATTTCCAGATTTTAACCCTCCCATCCTGGTGTTGTGTATCTCGTACACATTGCTTCTAATAACCATAAAAACTAACTTACTAACTAACCTTCACGCCGCTTCCTATAGGGGTAGGCAGAGAGAATCGAACGCCACACCACTCTGTCTTTGCAAACATTCTTCGCCTCTTCTATATTCATGTATCCCCTCATACATACCCGACGATTATTACGACTCCTGACCCGGCCGCTTTCAAGTATTTGACATACCTGATTGTGCCAAGTTTTCCTCGATCATTCGCCTCATATTTTTTTTAACCATTCTTTCCTCACTCATACGTTCCACATGTCCAAACCATCTCAACACACCTTTCTTAATTGTATCGGTAATGCTTATCTCAGCCTTGCATTCTTTCCTTATTTCATCATTCAAACATCATAACCAAATTATCTCTATAAATATAATAAATACAAGGCTAAGATTTTAGATATTCCTCCATAACATATTTACGCATTGATTTAAACAATAATATTTATAATAATCAGAATGTATCGGGTAATTCGGAGGTATTTTGTGAAAATCGGAAACAAACTCGCGTATAAACAGCGCGTGAAGAGTGTACGGGAACCGCGACACTATATTTGCATTTCACTCTTGCATACTTGTACTGTGCAAGCGTGAGGAGTTCAAAGCTTAATGTTCTCTGGCTAGCTAGCGAGCTAGCGGCAGTAGCTCTTGAGCTTTTGACAATAGTGGACCTATGCTCGTTCCATGAGCGTTGCTAGATGGTTTTTGAATTTTTTCAGCAAATAATTCTAAATTATCATAATTTTTTACTTCATTTATGATTAATTAAGGGGATTAGCCATGAATGTCCGTGTTTTTCCGATTTAAAATCGCCTTTTTTTATTTTGTAGCTCCTACCCAACACCGGGACGCGCGTTTTATTTCAGCACAGAAGGGAAAGGTTAAAGACGAAAATCAAAAGGGTGTATAGTTGGGATTCTTACAAAAATATTTTTGTTTTGAAATAAAATGGTAATATTCCTTACAACATTTTGAGTATGTCCAAATACTTGTTCTCAGATCTGGATTATCTCCGATTATAGGAGTAATTTTTCTAATTTTATAATATAAACATCGACTCTTTCATTACATTTTGAAATGTAATTTTCTTGGTATATACCGCTTAATATCAATCTTTATTGGGGCACGTTATTCGATATACTCAAGGTCATACAAGAAACGTATGTTATATGCATCGAAACACGTGTCATAACATATTTTGATAATTAATGATATTTAGCAAGTGAAAATTGAATTTTAATAACAAATATCTTGTTAGTAACATCGCAGTTCTCATGACGTGTTTCGTACACATTTTAATTGTTTATGTTCTAATAAAGCGTTGAATATTTTAATAGTAGTCAAAATTAAGCGACTAATTTCTTAATTAATTCTAAGATCAAATCAATCCATTAATTATTTTATCAGTTACGGCGGCATCTCGATACACCCATGCGTAAAATAATGATAATATTACAAGCGGCATTTCTCACGCTTTCGCAGAAGTCCAGGTGTACAAGAGAGCCTCCAAGCAAAATAACGTACCTCACCGCTAATATTACACGCCTTATAGCACAAACAGATATCTGGCAAAAAAATATGCAAAATATTACTGATTATACAAATGTCTTCTTCTTCTTCTTCTTCTAAACTTTATCCACACACAATGGTGCATAAGGTACTACATCGTATTGACGAAGTGTTATCTTGATCGTTACTTGCATAAGGACCGGCACCTACGCATCAGTTATCGGTCCATGGTAATATAAAAACAAACAAACTAACCATAATGCCGAATCTCAACAGGGGTAGGCAGAGAGAATAGAACGCCATACCACCCTGTCTTCTACCAAACATTCTTTGCCTCTTCCATATTTATGCATCTCTCCATACATACCCGCCGATTATTTCGACTCCTGATGTTTATATATAAATAAATATATATGTATATATATATATATATATATATATATATATATATATATATGTATATATATATATATATACATATATATACATATATATACATATTTATAAATACACACACACACACACACACACAAATGTATTCTTCGTAAATTTGCATAATATTGGATTCCATCGATTTACTACCAAAAGTGCGACCACCTAAAGATTTTGGCTACTCATTTTGAAGATACAACGTTGTTCATAGCTGGTGGTGAAATCAGGTTTCGAACTAAAGCTCACAGCACTGCAGGTACCGACTACCGACCGGCTACCAAGGGTGCGCAGGGATAATCAGGGTTGCCACACAGGCAATTACCAAACCCTTTTTATTTATGTTTTTATTTTACTACTCACCCTGACAAGTTAATCAGTTAAGACAGAGAGGTACTTAATTATACTGCACGATTTACAGTATTGATTCAGATGCCTTTTAATTCGACCCGAATCAAGATGATCATTCATTCATTTCGACTTGATTCGGTTTCGGCGCAATCGGTTTTTAAATCAAAACTGACGTTTAATTATTATTCAAAGGCCATTAACATCCCTAAGAGGGATCATTCATTCTTTCCGACAAACTGTTTTTTTTTTTATGAAACATCAAAACATGTAAAATGTTCTATCATATTTTTCCCTTTTTAAATAAAACAAGGTGACCCTTTTGATTTCATTTCACAAAATGACTGTGAAATGAAATTCATATTTTATAAATGAAATTGTATATAAAATAAATATCGCTCACTCCTTTCAACAACGTCATTTATCACATCACACCGTTTCCCAGCAGGGGTAGGCAGAGAGGATGGAACGCCACACTCTTCTGTCCTGACATACACTACTCGCCTCCTTCACATGCCCTCCGATTACGCAGACTTTTGACACCGCCCGATTTTAGGTTCCGATTGATCTTTTAGTGCCAAGTCTTTTTCAGTCGTTCTGTTTTCCCTCTCACATTCGCCACATATATTTTCTTAGTCATTCTCTCGTTATCCATTCGCTCCACATGTCCATACCACCGTAAAGAACTCTTCCTAATCTTTTCAATTATTCCTCATTCAGCCTTACAGTCCTTTCTTATATCTTCGTTTTAATTCACTCTTATTCGTTCTAATTCAGTATATGTATATATATATATATATACATATATATATATATATGTATATATATATATATATATATACATATACATATAAAAATACTCAATAAAATTAAGCATATATTTTTTTATCATTTTTTACAGGTCATCTTTGTTGCTATTTTTTAAATCTTTAGATGTAACCAATCCATGTTAAACATAGCTGTATTAAGTACACTAAGGTAACATATCGCACACTCCTTTTAAGAACGTCATAAATCAAAAAACTTGATTTTTCAGGAGAACGTTTTTAAAGTTAAAAAATATAACACAATGTATTAAAAATAAATATCAAGCCACTTATTGAACATTTTACTGTGCAACAGATCTTTTTAGGTAAAACCTGAAGGTATTTTCTTCATTTGAAAAATATTTAGTATATTTAAAAAAATAATTAAACAATACCTTTTCTTCAAAATGCAAAAACAACAATATGTGCCCTGCAGCGGGTAGATATTAAGTTAAAAATATGACTCTTTTTCTGGGATATAGTACATTATCTGGGGATTCTGAAAACATGCACAGCTAAAAATTGGTGATTTTTGATTTATGACGTTCTTGAAAGGAGTGAGCGATATGAAATGTAGTAAAGTGCTAAGTTTGAGAACAACTGAACAATTGAAACAAAGCCCTTCCTTCATTAACGTTAATTTCTTATTAACATTTTAAAATCCTTTGTTTATTTTTCCCTTATTTTTCAACCCAACGACTCAAGATAAATTAATTAAGTAAGTAGGTACCTCTATCGTAATTATCAATTCGAGCCGTCTGAAACTGGTTTTACAATGAGTCCGTATTCGGATACAGGTCCATAAATCGATCGCGAAATCGTGAAACTCAAAGCAACTTAATGACTCTTTTTTGCCCAAAATAGTCAAACTTAATTAATAGGTTTGGTCAAGTAGCGATATTGACTGTTTAAACAGCTCATTAGTAAAACGTACTAATGGCACATCACGGTCAAAATTACTAGGGAGAGTGCAAATTTGTCTTAGAATATTTAAAAAAAAATTACTATCGCAACATTGAATTTATTATATTATTTATTGATTCGGCATTAACTTTGTGGAATGACGTGTTGATTATTTTAAAAATTAAACTCGTGTATAATACAATAACATTACATACGACTAGTTTCGAAAACTACAGTTCATCTACCGGTGATTACAAAAACGTTGAAAAAACATGAGTTTTGTAATCACCTGTTGATGAAAACAACAGGTTTCTTTTATTGGAGCTGCATTTATTAGTTACCTTGCTTATTATGTGCAAGGTTAATATATCATTAAGTTCATTTTTGTTTATTTTAACTTTTTAACTAAAATATTTCATCTGTGTTGGGAACAGGAGAGATAATCTAGAGTGGACCAATTAGGTTGTAGTCAAAGTTTCTGTCCCCCTCCGTAATGTGATGGTCAGCACGTTCGGCAAACGTACTGGATGTTGCGGATTCAATTACTAGAAGGGGGGTGAAAATTAATATTTGTGAGTTTACACTCTAATATTTATTTAATACTATACTGGACTGGTCCCTGAAGCGCGGGTGTGATCGCCTTGCCTTCATGTAAGTAACGATCAACATAACACCGCGTCAATATGATGCAGTGCCCTATGCACCATTGGGGTACGGATAAGGGTTTGAAGAAGATATATATTACATAACATTAAGGGAAATATTAAATCGGATATACCTTGTCAGAAATTTAAAAAAAAGATCACATGATAACACGTTCACCCTCATCTGTGATAATCACAGGTTAACCCCTTCCCGCCGCTTCGCATCCTGAACGATCGCATCTAACCCTTTCCCACACCCCGGCAGGAATAATCGCGCGGCCTCCGAGGCGATCGCACTGCAGCCGTGTAATAAGATTTCGAAAAAGAGAAAAAAATGCGCTCGAAAAAGAGCAAAAAGCGCCCGAAAGAGAGCGGAGCGATCGGGAGTCAAGTGGAGCGCTGTGATTGGTCCGCGGCGTCAGGTGTAGAGCGCGCCAAGGTATTTTAGTATTTGTTTATTTTCTCCCATGGCACACCGGTACCTACCCGCCAGTGTAGTTCACAACGCGGCCGCAAGGAATCTCAGAACACCTCGTAAAAAAGAAAATTATTGTTCTCAAGTTAAATTATAAATATCACCATTTCTTAAGACTCGTGTTTCGACGCATTCTGAATCTTTTTTGAGCACTGTAAAACGACGCGGAATGCATCGAAATACGTGTCAAAATAGATTTATGAAATAGTATTAAATAAATAATACACAATACAATAAAAATATAAATTATATCACTCACAAGCATAAACAATAAACAATGAGTGTAAGTCCCTCTCCAAGCACAAAAGCTAAGTCTTTTATTGGAGAGAACAGCGTAGCTTATTTAAAGATTATTAAAAGTAAACACTATTGGTAATAAAAAATATATTGTTTTATAACTATGTAAAACGAAATAAAAATAAAATTATTTAAAAAACAATATGCTAACTGTGTATTAATCTTTTTTTTTAATTAAACACTTGAATATACCACTTAATGAGTTTTATAATATTTACGACTAGTTTCGAAAACTTACAGATGTTTTCATCTTCTGGTAAAAAACATCTGTAAGTTTTCGAAACTAGTCGTATATATAAATAAAACTCATGAAGTTGTATATTCAAGTGTTTATTATTATTTTTTTTAATCAACATGTCATTCCACAAAGATAATGCCGAATGAATTAATAATACAGTTTATTTTTCAGTTATATTATTTTATAAAATATAGCATATTTAGTCTTAGCAATGTCTAGAGATTGACTAACTAACTATCATCTCAACAAAGATGAATAAGAATATGGAAGTCTGGGCATTTCGGGGCTGACAACCGCCATAGGCTAGTTTAAGTGATCACTTTACACACGTGTAACATTCACCAATTCTTATTACTTACTTATAACCCTTATCCGCACCGAATGGTGCATAGGGCACTGCATCGAATTGACGCAGTGTTATCTTGATCATTACTTACATGAAGGCAAGGTGATCACTCTTGCGCTTCAGGAACCAGTCCAGGGTAATATTAAATAAATATTACCGTGCTAAATCACTAATATTTATTTTCTCCCCCCTGGGAATCGAACCCGGGACCTCCAGCACGGTAGCTAAACACGCTGACCATTACACCACGGAGGCGGACATTGTCACCAATTCTACCCGTGATTAAAAACGACACTATTAAAATCCTTGGAACTTCTAAATATACACATATAAATATATATTTATTTATATATACATATATATATATATATATATATATATATATATATATATATATATATATATATATATATATATATATATATATATATATATATATATATATATATATATATATATATATATATATATATATATATATATATATATATATAAATATATATATTTTATTTTATTTGATAAATATTAAAGCATGAAAACTTAACAACAAAATTAAGTAACTAAAAATTAACAAACTTCCTGACTTCATACAATAGATATTTATAATTGATAGATTTTTCTACTTTGGGCCATTCACTCTCATTGATAGTTCCACAGAGTCCGCCCTTACCGCCCAGTATCAGTTTTTAAGACCAACTCCAGCCGGGACAAAGCGCTCCCGAGTAAAAATGCCACTTCATTAAGCGACAAGATTAATTAACTCAATGTAAATGATTCGTCCTTTCATTAACATCTCGTCATTTGATGCGCACAAAAAATCCCATTCTAGACTCGGTATTTTAATATTCTCGACTTATACCAGGCCAGAATCGAAGCCTTTGAATCACGAATATGCTACCAGTATTATGGATTTAGACGTGCTTGTATTATCCTCGAATTACATATATGTACGCCTCGCATGGACATGCATGAGTCGTTTATAATCAATCACATACAAGCTTTATTTATACGACAATGGAATATTTTATCACACTTTTTTTTGTGATCAACCAGTTTTCAGTTGAAAATTGAATAATCGTCATTAATAGTTAATGGTTTTTAAATTTTTGGTTACCTAACTCTCCTGTGTTTAAAAAAAACATAAAACGCTTGATGACAATTTCTGAGCTTATTAATATAAACACGACTAGTTTCAAGAACTACAAAAAATATCATTAAAGGGTAAAAACACAAGAGTTTATACTTAAATTACAAATTTTGTGTTTTGAATAATCACATAAATGCATTATTTATTTGACAATGAAATATTAAAAAAAAAAAAATTACGATTTCTTAGTAAAAATTAACAATCATCCTAAACAATTTATGGTTTTCATATTTTGGTTTCCTAACTTAAGTTTAAATATAAAAATAAAACACTTGCATAAGAGCACTTTTGAGTTTATTCATGTAAACACGACTAGTTCCGAGAACTACAGACGTAGAAGTTTTTATATTCACTTGTAAATTATACAGCATCCATAAATTTTATAAATAATCGTTTTTTAATTAATGAAGTCAAAAATAGTGTTAAACAAGTGTTTTATTCATATATTAAAATTAAAATTTATGAAATTGTTTAATTGGCTTTATTTTTACTAATGTAACTATTTTTGTTAATGTAATGTAATGTTTTTTATTGTTCATGTGTCATTTTTTTTACTTTTTTAAATGTAAAGCTGTACAATTTCCGAACAAATAAAAAAAAAAATAAAAAATAAAAATGTAACGGCAAAAAGTTACCAAATCTATGAATAACTCAAGTTCAGATAATTGATTTTTAGCACAAATTCAGGTTAAATCACTGTCATGTCTAGTAAATATGAGTTGCATTTAATATTTTTAAAAGGTGGGTGTATTTTTAAATATCGGAAGTATGACGGTTTCGACAAATGTGACGTCATGCGCATAAAAGAACGAGTTTTCATTAAATTACGATTGCACCAGGTATAATTTATATGAAGTTTTGACTTGACATTTTGACGCATAACGATATTGACAGTTCGAACTGGAATATTCAAGTTTCTATCATAATTTGTTTTTTGAAAGCTGAAATGTTCTATTTCGACTATAATTACAGCAGTTTTTTTTTCAATTGTAGTAGTGATATTTCACGACACTTTTCGTGTATTTTTTTTTATTTTTCAGAATATTAACTACTTTTTGTTTTTTGTTCACTCAAATATATTTTTAACTGTTTTTAATCAAGCATGCCTACTTTATAACAGAATATCACATTACGACCTCGAAGTTGTTAGCTCGCTAGGCTACCATGCTGGAGGTCCCGGGTTCGATTCCCAAGAGAGTAAAAGTCAATATAAGAGATTTTTCAGTCTTATATTTATTTAATATCACCGTAAAATGGTACCTGAAGCGCAAGGCTTATCACTTTTCCTGTGTGTATTTACCGATCAAGATAACACTGGTTCTTTATGATGCAATGCCCTATGCACCATTGGGGGCGCATAAGAGTCAGAAGAAGAAGTATATTATAAAAAAAATCATCCACATGGTGCAATGGTGCAAAAGGGAACTGGATTATATTGACGCAGTGTTATATTGATCACATCAAGGCTATGTAAACAGTCATGTGCTTCAATGATACGAAGTAAATATAAAAATGAAAATAATTACGAATATTTATTTATACTCCCGAAGGAATCGATCCCGGGATCTTCAGCAGGGAAGCCAAACACGCTTACACACTTTGCACGTAATGCAATAAAAATTAATTATTAATTGTAACTGCATATGAATAATAACCTTTATTGTAATGCATGTTTGCGTGTTTATTTATCTGAACTATATGTAATGTAATATCACAATATCATTTACAAAATTACAATGTAACTGGTCCGCAGTTGGATGAAAATGTTTTCAGTGAAAAGTAGCAACGTTTTGTGTAGGGAAATCCATAATACATTGTATTAATCATATTATCATACATCGCTCACTCCCTTCGACAACACCATATATCAAAAATCGTCGTGCATGTTTTCGAAATGCCTAGAAAATTTACTATATCCCAGCAAAAGCGGCATATTTTCAACTTAATATTTACCCGCTACAGGGCAGAAAGTTTTGTTTTTGCATGCTGAAGAAAAGGTTTTTTGTAATTATTTTTTTCAATGTCGTGAATATTTTTCAGATGGAGAAAAAACATTCCAGTTTTACCTAAAAAGATCTGTTGCACAGTAAAAAGTTCAATGAGTGGCTTGATATTTATTTTTAATACAATGAATTATATTTTTAAACTTAAAAACGATCTCCTGAACCATCAAGTTTTTTGATATATGACGTTATCGAAAGGGTGAGCGATATCTAATAGTCTTTTTTTGACATCTCATCAATGATGTAGAAGAATATGGAAGTCTGGGCATTTACGTGGCTGACGACCGTCATAGGCTGGTTTATGTGTTCAATTTACACACGTGTACCATTCACCAATTCTACCCATTATTGACAACCACACTACTCAAATTCTAGGAAGTTCTGTATACATTAACCAATTTTGAAACATTTTTCTAGAATCATTAGAACTTCACTACAGACATCAATTGGTGAGATGAAAAGAAACTATTTACTAAGCAGAAATTCTTTTATCAGTATGTGAGGTCCGAATCCTGGATTATAATCACACACAGAGAAACGCCAGAAAATATCATATTCCTTTTTTTATTTTAGCCTATAATTTGACCAGTTAATTTATTAACAACATTTCGAGTGTGTCCAAATACTTGTTCACAAATCTGGATTATCTCCAATTATAGGAGTTATTTTTCATATTATTTTTTGACATGTCAAAAATAACTCCTATAATTGGAGAAAACACAGATTTACGAACAAGTATTTGGACACACTCAAAATGTTGTATCAAATAGTATGTGACAAAAAAAAGGTTTCAGAGTTAGTCAGTGCTATGGTCAGCTTTTCAGACTCCTTCTATTTTAGAAGACTTTGTCGGTACCTGCATACAAATAAAGAAATAGTTTATCCTCTAATTAATGACCCTATTTTTATTAATTGCATAAATACGCGTTATCTTAATTCTACGTGTCCACTTTTTAAATTAAATCTATTTAATAAATGCCTTCATCAAGTTGAATAATTGCCCTAATCTTTATAAATTAAAAACAAAACCAAATGGTATAATTTATAAACAGTTTCACGAATTAAAGCATTAAGGCCTTTCTGGATACAGCTTAATCCGTTTTGTTATGTTATCAGTTCGTTAATTAACTTGTTAGATTAAGTGGCGATGAATAAATTAATCGGGTCTTAATATATTCACGAACTCAAAAGAATCCGCCTGAATAATGTAGACTGCCTGGAAATCCTACGAGTCAAAGGCGTTGCTTTATGTTACAAATCAAAACGCGATTGAAGTCACTTTTACGACAACAAAAAAAACTCACACAATCGACGATTCTTGTTAAGAATTTTCGATGAGTCGGACAATGGGAATAAATCTACCGAAAAATTAAGCTGTTTAAATTACTAGGGGATTTCCTGTAAAAAAATCAACCATGTAATGTTCAAAGTTACAAGGAGGCGATAAAATATACTTCTTCTTTAAATAAACTTTATAAAATTAAACAACTTTGTTTTAACCACTTTTTTATTATCAGTATACTTTAACCAACCGGTTTCAACAAGAACCTTGTCATCATCAGGGTTTATTAAATCCTAAGACATTAAAAACATTTTAACACTCATAGTTCATTACATTCCCTCACCAAAAACTTCCACACACTCCGTACACCTGTAATTAACTATGTATATTTTAATGTTTTAGAATTTAATAAGCCCTGATGATGACAAGGTTCTTATTGAAACCGGTTGGTTAAAGTTTACCCATAATAAAAAAGTGGTTAAAACAAAGTTGTTTAAGTTTATAAAGTTTATAAAGTATGCCACAAAGTATATGTGACAAACATTCAGGAAATCTTTTTTTAATCCCTATCCATACATTTTTTGTTCGCCTCCGTGGTGTAATAATTAGCGTGTTAAGCTACCGTGCTGGATGTCCCGGGTTCGATTCCCAGGGGGGGTGAAAATAAATTAATATTTCTTATTTTACACTCGTATATTTATGTTTTATCACCCTGGACTGCTTCCGAAAGCTCAAGAGTGATCCTTGTCTTAATGTAAGTAACGATCAAAATAGCACTGCGTCAATACAATGCAGTGTTTAATCTACCATTGGATGTGGATAAGGGTTAGATGTATTTATTTTTTGTGTGTAAATTTATGTTAAACAATCAAAAGAAAAATTAAAATATATATATGTAAAAAGAATTCCACAATCACCAACAACAAAAAAGAAATAAAAACGCGATAGTCCAAAAATTATAATGAATTTATCCCTTCTTTATCTTGAAAATGTTCGCCAAAAATTATGGAAAATATAATTGATAATAGCGACATAATAGCGAATGTCACACGGTGGATCAAATGATAACTTAAAATAAACAGTCCTGAAGAAAAGGTGGACATGGTTGGGACATGTCCCTAGAAGATGGCGCGTGACAGAGTGACTTGGAGACGTCTCGTGTTGGCCATATGCTCCACCTAGGGAGCGAACATGGAAGAAGAATAAGAAGAAAAGAGGAGATATGATACTCCAGATTTAATTTGAATATAATAAATATATTTTACAAGAGATGTCTGCATTATCAATTTATTTTAGTTGTCTGAAGATTCTCCCGCCATTTTGAATAATACCATGTCGATATCCTGCTGGAAATTCGAATAGCTTTTGAATAATTGAAAACAAAGATGGCCGAGCTTTTCCGGTGTATTTATGTTGACATGAATAACGTCAAATTATAAGGGGAATACCCATTTCAATTCTTTAAAGATACAATACACAGGAAAATAAATTCGATCCCGTAACGATAAGTGTTTTTTATTACTAGTATTGCTTCATTTAAAATTGAGAAGAGACTTTGATACGTCGACAAAAAAGTATTTCTTTTAAGGGGTGGTATTTTATTTTTATTTTTACAAACCGAACAAAAAGACTTACTAACTAACATTTTTTGGTAAAATCTATCCACAATTTCTTAAAAATCTTTTGTGACACGTGTTTCAATGCATTCCGCATATTTTTTTATACACGGGGTCACAATAGATTTTTTAGAAATAGCGGTGTTTACTACGTAAATCTCCTTTCAACCCTTATCCGCACCCCAATGGTGCATAGGGCACTGCATCATATAAACGTAGTGTTATCTTGATCTGTTGTCAATACATAAAGGAAAGGTGATCAGCCACCCGATTCAAGTATCAGTCCAGGGTAGTATTGAATAAAGATTAGAGTGAAAAAATCACATATACGAGTATTCCCCCCCACCTGGAAATTGAACCAGTGACATCCAGTACGTTAGCCGAGCGTGCTGACTATTACACTACGGAAGCGGAGAGAAAATATACAAATTAAAACTAAGGAAATCGTAAACTAACATATTTCAACATTTTGAGTGTGTCCAAATACTTGTTCTCAAATCTGGATTATCTCCAATCATTGGAGTATTTTCATATTACATTTAACATCTCATCAAATATGAATACTATGACGGTCGTCAGCCCCGTAAATACCCAGACTTCCATAAACTTCTTCATATTTGATGAGATGTCAAAAATAATACAACATTTATGTATTCATTTTAAATCAAAACAGATTTTTTGAGTCTATTAAGTTGTATTTTATTAACAAAAACTCATAAAAAAAAAATGTTTTGACAATTGTTTTGCCTTGTTAGGGCATTATCAAACGATTTTATTTTATGTTTTGTTAATAAAATACAACTTAGTAGACTCAAAAATTTGTGTTTGATTTAAAATTAAAACATTATTTAAAATGGAGTTCTACACATTTTGTCCGCCTCCGTAGTGTAATGGTCAGCACGCTCGGCTACCATTCTAGAGGTCCCGGGTTCGATTCCCAAGGGGGGTAAAATAAATATATGTGATTTTTTCACTGTCATATTTATTCAATACTACCCTGGACTGGTACCTGAAGCGGAGGGCTGATCACCTTTCCTTCATATGTAAACAATCAAGATAACACTGCGTTTATATGACGCAGTGCCCTATGCACCATTGGGGTGCAGATAAGGGTTTTATTACACATTAAACGTCAAATCAATCAATTATATAACATATTTCATTTTAATTCATTCCATCTCTAGAAAACATACTTCCTAAATATACGAAAATCTATTTGTAGCTACTGAAATTCTAGTTTGTTGATTTTGGAAATGGAATCTCGGACATCAAGCAAACCGAGATACACCTACATTAGTATGTATCTATCAAATTAATACTCGATATCTCTGAACTACCGACGAGCCAAGAGACCGCATCGCTTTGATGCAAAGTTTGTTTGGCTACGTATTGAATGTTATTATAAGTACATACCGATGATATCAACTTGCGCCCTTAACCGGAGCATACCACCCTTATCTGCCACGAGACAAGAAACATAGCCGCGAATATTCGAGAAAACAAGAGACATTCCTTAAATTCAACATCTGATAACAAAGTGCAAACTATTCGTCGCCGTTCTCACCCTTGATGTGTTCTCACCCTTGATGTTACTTATGTCGCTGAAATATATAAGCCAAATTTAAAAAAAAAAACAATGTTAATTTGGTAAATATTACTATTTCTTACAATCTTTTGTTAGAGTAAACAACCTACTATCGATGATTGATAATGATGTTGAAAACATCCAAACACGTGTCAGAATATATTTCAAAACCTCGTACACACCACGCCCACACACAAGCATGAACGATAGTATATATATATATATATATATATATATATATATATATATATATATATATATATATATATATATATATATATATATATATATATATATATATATATATATATATATATATATATATATATATATATGTAATAAAATAACTAGGTACCTACCTATACATTTTATTAAGTACTTACAAATAGTACCTACATAAAACAGTTCTACCACCAGATGTCGCATGCGTCGCACAGAATTAAACAAAAGAGATCCGATAGAAAAAAATAACTGTCAGAATCAGATAGATAGATAGATAGATAGATATAAAATTATTATAAAGATAAATTAAGAATAAACTTTAATTACAAATCAACACATTGTTTATTTTATTATTATACACCCACTTTACATATTATTTACACCCAATTTACAACAGAAAAATATTATCACGTTATATTTATATATATATATATATATATATATATATATATATATATATATATATATATATATATATATATATATATATATATATATATATATATATATATATATATATATATATATATATATATATATATATATATATATATATATATATATATATATATATATATATATATATTATATATATATATATATATATATTTATATATATATGTATATATTTATATATATATATATATATATATATATATATATATATATATATATATATATATTTATATATATATATATATATATATATATATATATATATATATATATATATATATATATATATATATATATATATATATATATATATATATATATATATATATATATATATATATATATATATATATATATATATATATATATATATATATATATATATATATATATATATATATATATATATATATATATATATATATATATATATATATATATATATATATATATATATATATTTTTTTTTTTTAAGTACTCACTGCTAAGTTAGTACTTACTGAAAGTGCATAGATCAGCAACGCTGTTTTTGTGAGAATGACCCAATTCCCATGTTACTTGCATAAACTTTCAGCAAGTTTATCTAAAAATAACTCTTTCACTATATTTTCCGGGTAGTTTTTCATTTGAAAACATTCAAAAACGTCAAAATGTATTAACACAAAGCTTCGAGTCGGAGAACAAATTTGAGCCTGAATTTTGTATTATGCATTAATGTCGAAACAAATACCTTTTTATGACACGCCTTAAGAAAGTTGTTAAAATTCCCTTAACGGTCCCTTGGACGAGATCGTTCGCAGGTAAGCGAGGAGGTCATAGCTTTTTACTACATATGGGTATTGAGTTTATATTTTTTTTCTAAATTTAATAACATCCCCTTCTCTTGGCCGTCTATATCCTCCCTTGATTACTTTAAGCGGACCGAAAAGCCACTGTAAGCAGATGATGAGTATTATAAAATAAAACAACCCTCAACCATATGGTGCGCGCCTGCTGAAGGCTTTAATAAGATTTTTGAAGGGAAAACTTTTTTACGATGGTATATTTTTCTAAAGTAAAACACGTAAATATACTTTTTATGGTAAAAACGTAGACGGAACGATGCGAGATGAGAATGTAAAGTTTATAGGTGGAAATATGATATTCCTTAGCTGGATTCGTTGACGTCAACGATCATAGCAATCCATCTAAAGATAAATCCTTAGTAATATACCCGTACTCTTACAAGCTTTTTTGATCCTTTTCCGCATTCAATGGTGTATTCGTTACATGTAATTTTAGCAATGTGACGAAATCTTACGTTCTTAAAATCGTAACGTTCTTACTACCCTCTCTCTCTCTCTCTATTCGTTTTACTATTCCATCTTTACTTGTTCGATTCATAAATTTCAACACACACTTCTTTACAACATTTTGAGTGTGTCCAAATACTTGTTCACAAAATCTGGATTATCTCCAATTACAGGAGTTATTTTCATATTATTTTTTGACATCTCATCAAAGATGAAGAAGAATATGGAAGTCTGGGTCTTTTTTTTTCAATTTTTTCAAAATTTTTTTTGGTCTTCCTCTAGATGTCTTTGGAAGAAGATCCATGGCAATTGCCTGGTTCATAATATGATCAGGTTTTCTGCATCATATGTGCCCCTATCGTATCAATAACCTTTCTATTACCTTGCTATTAATGTCTTTTATACCCAGACAAAATAATGCTTGAACTCTTTATTTTGTTAAAGGGACACTCCAGCTGACTATCTAAGCATTCACATTTTAGCAGTTTCTAGATGCCTAAAGTAGGTATAATAAATCGTCTAGCATTCAAAATCGTAAAGAATTTTTATATGGAAATGGTAAATAAATATACAAATAATAAATAAATAATAAATCCCTTACCGCACCCCAATGGTGCATAGGGCACTGCTTCATATAAACGCAGTGTTATCTCGATCGATTACACATGAAGGAAAGGTGATCAGCCCTCCACTTCAGGTACCAGTCCAGTGTAATATTGAATAAATATTAGAGTGAAAAAATCACTTATATTTATTAAACCCCCCTGGGAATCGAACCCGGGACCTCCAGAACGGTAGCCGAACATGCTGACCATTACACTACGGAGGTGGATATAATATACATATACAAATAGAAAATATACAAATAGAAAACTTTATACATAAATATTGAATTTATTGAATCGGAAACGTTGAGCATTTTTATAAAATTTTGAGAAAATAGCATTTCATTATTTTGGGGGAAAAAACATCCAACTGGATCTATCACGAGTCATTGATATTCGATAGAGTTTGATCGACATAAATGACAGCAAAAATATCGGCCTTATAAAACCTGATAATCTGTCTCTAACGGCTGACCATCTAAACATTCGCATTTCAGCAGTTTCTACTTGCCAAGAGTAAGTGTTAAATATACATTGTCCAGCATTCAAAGCCATAAACTTGTAAACTTCTGTTGCTAGTAGAGAGAAAGTACATCTATAAATTTTGGGTGTCGATTGTACGTTGTATATGGCCAACGAAAACATAATATGATCACGTATACCCGGGAAAATGTAAGAAAATTATTGGAAAAATGAAATTATGACCTCGGTTATCATCCTCCTGCCCCTGACAAGGGAAATTTTCTATTTCGTTACAATTTTTCGTGTATTGAGGTAAGTTCGGCACCCCGAATATCCAGGGATACGTTATGTTTTCGCCCTGTCTGGACCTTCTTAATAAATAATACATCAAAGAACCAATTTACTTACAAATTTTCCGACGATGCTCACGGCAAAAAAAAACAAAGAAAAAAACTTTGAGTGATTTCTCGTGTTTTAAACTCGAAGTCCATTAAATAAAATTGGAGGTTAGCAAACAAACTGGGGGTTGGGGAAGAAATCGAGGGACTGAGGGGGATAAGGAATTCGTTAATTAATTAGCTCCTCGATACGATATTGAAATTATCCATAATTACACTGATCTTAGAAACTTGTGAAAGCGCTGATCACCTTAGCTTAACAAGGCCTGAAGATTTTTCAGCTAATGACATCCCATTAATAGAGATCCGAATTTATTATTTTATTAATCGAATCTCTCAGGATAAAATTAATGAAATTTTGAAGACTCCACTCACTTAAAAAATAAATATAAGTCAATAAAATGAATGTAGACTTACGCAGCAAAATTTTATAATTATCCCATTTTTTTCAATAATAATAAAAAAAAAAAATTAGTTGATTAACACAATATAAGGGATCAAAATAAAGGCTCTAAGGAGCATATCTGGCAAGAGTCTACGAGATATGTAATAAGAAACAACAGGACAATAGAAATATGCAAGATTGAATACATCATTAGGTGGGGAAGACAACGGAGAAAACAATGGTTTACGCATGTGAGGAGAATGGAACCAACCAGACTGCATTGCACGGCCAACACCAAGGTAGATGACTTCCGAGTAGACCACCAAAGAGATGGATAGACAGCTAAGAAATGCCATCGCAGGAGGCTTATCCCTCTTAAAAACAACCCACAAGGCCTATACAAGTTGAAACACAATATAAGTTATAAATTGACATCTCATTCATAGGGTCCATCCAGTGTCTCATATAATAAATAATATAAATATTAATAAAATAAAACAACTTTGTTTTAACCACTGTTTATTGGTACACTTTTTCAAACCGGTTTTGACAAGAACCTTGTCAACCTCAGGGTTTATGTACTAATTCTAAAACATTGAAATGCTCTTAGTTAGGTTTTAGTTAATTACCCTTCCCTTGCGATACCAAAAACTTCCACGCACTCCGTACACCATTTGAAAATGTGATATAAAAAAACGGGAAAAACTCATAAATGTTGCTTTTATTGAGCATTGCGCAATGAATACGTCCACTCCGGACGACAACTTGTGAGCTACAAATGGAATCGTCCAAAAACAGTATGAAGCCTTTTTTATATAAAGTTTATAAAATATGCCATAAAGTATCTGCGAAAAACATTCAAGAAATATTAGTTTTGTAAGAAATATTTTACTATACATTATAAGTGTATTATACTTATGTATAATATTCAATTCAAGCTGAATACATAATGACAAACTCATGCCTCATTTTACAAGTATCTATCAATTATTCAGACGTGCCAGTGACAAAAAGTAATTATAACTAACTGTAAAGACACTTTTTAAAATGTTTGAAACTTTATCCTCGCAATTTGACGCCATCTTTTGAAGACATTAAAAAGTATTTTACGAGGAATCGGTTAAATGAAATTATCCTCCAAGGACCTCTGATCTGGAAGGACCATTATTTTCTTTGGATGTTTCAAGGTATATTTTATACTTAACACAACAAAGAAGAGTTTGTTTTGCGTATCGTTTTTAATTCCCGCTAGTAAATTAATAAAAGTGACTTTTTCATTCTTATATATATATATATGTATATAAAGTTCTATGTTAAAAATTGTCTTTTTTTTTTCTTAACAAAATTTCTGCTTATAAATACATTTAAGTCCTTTCTTTTAAGTCTTTTCTTTTAGAGTGTAATCTAATATGTTAGAAAAATTATTATAATTTTTTTATCACAAAATTTTATCTAAAAATGTTATTCTTTTCAATCTAATGTCTTATAAAATACGTTATTATTTTTTTTATCAAAAATAACCTGTAATAAATAAAAATGTTTGATTAATTTCACCTTTAAACATATCTTAATGTTAAATGCGTTTTTAACTTTTTTATAAAAAAAACCTGCAATAAATAAAAATGTATAATTTATTTCACTCTAATAGGTACATATCTCTATTTTTAAATATTTGTTATTATTTTTTATCTACCAATAAATAAAAATTTATGATTTATTACACTCTAACACATACATATCTCCATGTTAAAAAATGCGTTATTATTTTTTTAATAACAAAATTTCCTCCACGCTTCGTGATCGTTCTTGCAAAAAACATTTCTCTAAAATCGATTTATTATTAGATGCGTGCTACGTTTTGGCAAGCACTTCGTCAAAATCAAAATGTGTCGGAACCGTACACTACGTAGGTACCCGCGCAGGCTACCAGAACCTCTCGTACTATTTTCTACCAGCGAGGCGAGTTTATTCACACTTTATTATGTTACCCTGATAACGTTATTATTTTTAACCAGAAAACAATACAAGCATCGTGTATAACCTTCAAATTATTAATAATTGCTGGCAGCAGATTTCGATCGGTAGGTAAAAATAATATTTGTGTTTTCGTGAACTTATTTTTCCAAATATTTTTCGAGTACACCAACCAACCCCATGAAATTGAGTCACACGACTATTTGAAAAGCTTTTTTTTGTAAATAAAACAATCAACGGAAACGTTTATTGTCAGGATATTATACATACTCGTACATACACTTTGATAAACTGCTGAACCTTATCCGTACCTAACAGTGCATAGGGGACTACATCAAAATGCAAAGTTAAGTTGATCGTCAATAATATAAAGGCAAGGCGATCAATCATGCGCTTCTGGTCAGAACTGATTTTTCTAAACATATATATATATATATGTATATATATATAAACATATATATATATATATATATATATATATAAATATATGTATATATATATGTATATATATATATATATATATATATATATATATATATATATATATATATATATATATATATATATATATATATATATATATATATATTTATATATATTTATATATATATATATATATATATATATATATATATATATATATATATATATATATATATATATATATATATATATATATATATATATATATATATATATATATATATATATATATATATATATATATATATATATATATATATAAGGTAGTAAGGTAGTAAGCCCTATGATGCTCAGATCTCAATTTCCTTTCGTATAAAAACGTTAGACGATTCATCTTCATTTGAGACACCTGTAATAATGAAAAAAATGCTTAAAATCTTTAATTGAATAACACATAAGTCAATATACAGTAAGCAAGTTTTAATTAGTACTTAAATATTCATGGAACAGAAGCAAAACTTGAACTACGCACTGAACTGGATAATTTCTAATTTTAGGCTTTAATGTTATTAAAACTAATCCTGATATTTGTGAGACTGTAATCATATAATCAATGTTTAAGGACCTAGCCTTTTACCTTAGTTACAGGGATTATCAGTACCAAAGTTTCCACAATTTACAAGTTTTCTTTGGATGTACGGGAGGAGGATAATCATAAACATACATCACATATATATTTATAATAGTAAAGGTTAAAATATGTGTTCTTACAAAAGTATAGCACGTTCAAATCAAGTGTTTGAAATAATATTTTCATAATTTTATTTAAGTGTGCGTAACAGACGAATGTGTGGGAAAACGATGTTTGATAGATGTTCGAATGATGAAATAAGGAAAGAATGCAGGTCTGAGATTAGCATTATTGATAAAATTATGAAATGTGTGTTGAGATGGTTTGGACATGTGGAACGTATGAGTGAGGAAAGAACGGTTGAGCAAATTTATGAGGCGAATTTAGTTGGAAAAATAAGCAGAGGAAGACCGAGGAGAACATGGCACAATCAGGTTTGTCAAATATTTGAAAGCGGCCGGGTCAGGAGTCGAAATAATCGTCGGGTATGTATGACGAGATGCATGAATGTAGAAGAGGCGAATAATGTTTGTAAAGACAGAGTGGTATGGCGTTCGATTCTCTCTGCCTACCCCTGCGGGGAAGCGGCGTGATCGTTAGTTAGTTAGTTAATCAATAAATACTTATGAATTTTAGTTTATATTAAATTTTTAGGACAGATTTTTTTTACTGTTACTTGTGGTCACCTAAAACGTATTCTAACATCATTTTGTGACTGAAACAAACCACTGCTTCCACTATCCATATAGTCATTAAATAACGAAATAATGAATAAAAGAGCTATTCATAAACATTTATTAGAGGTGTATTACTTTTCATATAATTTTACACATAAAAATTGAAAAATGTGCTTTTGGCACGGCAAAATTCAATGTAAGGAAATTATTGAAATTTGTAATTACTTATTTGTGTTACGAAAAATAAATTAATCAAATGTTAAGTATCGAAAAGACGCCGTGTTTAAAAATACTGCTAAATGCATCGAAACACGTGTTATATGAGAGAAATTAATATATATCTCGTATTTACATATAAATAATCAACCAAAAATATAATTTTAAAGCATTTGATTAAAAAATAGTAAAAAAAATACATATTTTTTTACCATACCACATAGTTATCAATACTTTTAATATACAAAATATGTAAAAAAAAAATATTTATGTAATGTATAATTTTCGCAATGTTTACAGCATTTCAAATATAAATAATAGTAAAATTTGTATTTTTATTAATAATGAACTAATTACTTATTGAAAACGGTAAATTTGCTTTAAAATTAAGTCGTTTTTTTAAACGTCGTTACTATGTTTAGCTTATATTTAACATAAAATTGAATAGAATTCATGTCGACTTGGGCACTGAACCAAAGCTCAAATGAGATCGCGATTGGAAGTAAATCTCAACATAATATAACGCCAAACTCGCGGTCGTAATCGCGTTTCATCATATTTATATAACAATTATTAACTGTTAAAATAAACTACATTTTCCCATACAACAGTATTTCATTTGTAATAGGCGCTTACAGCTTGTTCTCGGTTATTGCTAACATAGTGTAATCCGGCCGAGATCATAATCGAAAACCGTTCGTTCTAGAGCGAACGTACTATACGCGTGGTCGTGAAACAAGTAAGCCAGAGTATGTTTAATCACAAAATGTTTTAGGGTTTCGCGGTTGTTTATGCGTCACATATTTAAGGGTAAATTTATGAGGAAGTTCTTATTAAAATTTTGTTTTAGGGCTTTGTATGACTCACGGTTTTACAAGGGCGTCATTTGATACCGCCTCTCGCAGTATGCCACCCTGGTACATTCATATTTAAATATTCACAAAATGGTAGCATTAACCATTTTTTCACTCGCGCGCCGCGCTATTTTTCCTTTTTTTAACATCAATCATTTCAACATTATGAACTGATTAGCATTTTTTATGTGCTGTGCTCCGAAAACAATATTTTCATAGCGAATTGTGTAGATTAAACATTATTTACAAAACGAAAACCTGTACTAACACATTATCCAATATTAATACGAAATGGTTATATATGGTTCATAAAAAAACATACGTCTTATCCTATTTTCAAATTATTATACTTATTTTTTAAAGTAGCGGGGGTATTAGATCATTTGGGTGTCATGCTGAAGATCCTGGGTTCGATTATCAAGGGTGTCAAAACAAATATAAGTGTTTTTGACTCATATTGACAACATTTTGAGTGTGTCAAAATTCTTGTTCACAAATCTGGATTTTTTCCTCTGAACAAGTATTTGGACACTCTCAAAATGTTTTAAATAAAATAATTGGTCAACGTATAAGCTACATAAAAAATAAGGAATCATTTCAGGCGGGGCTCAAGTATTTCAATTGATTCCAAGATTCCGACTTTTCATAAAAACAGAAAGAGTCTTTGCGTAAAAAAAGATATTCCTATTCAAACATAGATGTCTGTTGTGAACTCATATATACTGTGTCATGAAATTAATCAATATATCTAGGAGTTCCAAAAAAACGAGTAGTGCGGAAGAATTGGTGAATGTTACACGTGTGTAAAGTGATCACTTAAAGTGATGACAGTTCATAAGGCAATGTAAATACTTCCATAGTCTTTTTCATCTTCGTTGAGATGTCAGAATGTAAAAATATTTTTATAAAAAAAGCATTGATACATGCAGTTTTTTCCCAAAATAATGTACTTACATATCAGTAAGAAAAAAATTATAATAATTTAAGTTTTACTTTATTTATATAAATATTTCTGAATTAAAAAAATTGATATTTTAGAAATAGTAATATATAATAAGTAACACGAAAATTCAAAATGGATAGATTTTTACCATAAAGTGACTGCCGAATCGAATAATGACATTAACATTTTCTTGAATGTTTTCCGCAGATACTTTGTGGCACATTTTATAAACTTAATAAAATTAAATAACTTTGTTTTAACCACTTTTTTAATACAATTTAACCTACCGGTTACGAGAGGAACCTTGTCATCACCAGGGTTAATTTTAATTCAAAAACATTAAAAATACTCATCTTATCCCTTTGAAAACGTTTTTCTCAACATTTTTTCATTTCCATGTATTTTGAATGACCTTTTACCATTTTTTTTCTAATATAATAAAAAAATGTCATTCTTATTTTTATACGAAAAGTTCGAAGGCTTCCTAATCTCGTTACACTAAATGGGCAAAGTGCGTAAAAATATCCGCCAACTTTGCTCGCTATCCGACGCTATGAGGGATACGTCAAAGCGGATAAAACACAAGTTCGCAAGACGACGGAGCGAACCGGAGTTGACTTTGAGTACAGCCCGAGGTCGGATATCGATCGGCTAATGCAAAATCCAGTAACCCACTCTATTCAGTATTCAGGACATCTTCATCTGCTGCTTAAGTCCCCCGGGTCAAGATTTCGGGATCCCGAAAGGCTTAGCCAGCGGCCCTCAATCTGGGAGGAGCGCCGCTCGAGTGCTGTCGGAGATTAAGGACGAACCGTCATAACTAAACTTGTCATAGTTTGGAACTTATCCCTTCATTGATTACCGATATATAAATATACACGGAAGGCTGAGTTACAAATCGCAAGCGAACAAAATTATCCAACTACTTAGCAACTAATAATCACGCTGCTTCTCCGAAAGGGTAGGCAGAGAGAAAAGAAGAAACTGCCTAATCACATTTTTTTGTTGCATTATTTATATATATATTTATATGGTAGATCATCCCTGAAAGACATATAGAGGAAGACCAAAGAATTCATTGATGCTGCAGAATGAAAACATGATTCTTAGGCATGGCCTAGGTGACGGTCCATGATAGAAGGACCTACAACCGAGGACGAGGAGAGCTGACTCCAAGAGTATACAAAGACGATGTGTGTTTGATTGTGTGTGTGTACAAAATTGACAATTAAAGTTTTTATCATGATCAATGGGATCTGGGCCACCATTCCGTATATATATATTTTTTTTAAATTTCCTTTTGAACCTATCACACATTTGATTATTTATTTTTACGGTTAATATTTTTACATTTTGAGGACCGCTCGGATAAGCTGTCGAATATGTGCTTGAGAGGATTTCAAAATGTGTGCTTAGATTTACAAAATTTCTACACGGGTTTATATAATATTATATGATTACAATCTCACAAAGACTCTATTTTGTACGTATGTAATAATATTGTGCCGACCCTCGTAACGGGGGGGAGGGGTGTGTATGTGAATACCGCCACATTAGAGAACCCCCTTTACGACACTTCGCTTTGCGACGGTGTGCTCGTGCGTTGCTTTTCATTGAAAGCTCAAGCGATGAAGCTCCTTTTTATCATAATACAGCCTTTCTTCAAGTCTTATTAAGTGCAATAAGGTTTTTGCTCAGCAGATGTCTTGGTGATGTTACGAATTTGGTCCCACGAGTTTAAGAGTAGAATTGAGTGATTTCACTCTTTGTTTATACATATGTTGCACTATTGATCTTTGAAAATTTAACTAAACATCAAACAGAGTTAGGCATAGAGAATAGAATGCCAAACCAATATGACATTTCAAACAATCTTCATATTTTTTCCTTATACATTCAACACGATTTTTCAAACTCCTGACGTGACCACTTTCAAGTATTTAAATTATTTGATGATGCAAAATTTTCCTCGTTTTTCCTCAGCTCCTATTTTCAACTACTTTTCCCACATATGTATGTTTTAAAAATCTTTATTCACTCATTCATTCCACATGCCCAAACCATCTCAACACACCATTCTTAAATATAATCGATGATTCTTATCTAACACATGCATTATATCCCTTTATCACGATTTGTACATCTTTCATACATTTTTGCCGTATATTCGTCTGAAAGTTACGTTAATCCTTCTTCTGATAATTCAATGCCTCACTTCCATGCATTAGTATTGGAACCAGGATTGTGTACTGCCAATTTAGCTTTCTCTGATAGGTTTTTATTAACCATTTTTAAGCATTTACATTATTTTCTCCACTTAATCGATCTTTCCATCCATAGCCAACATACTTTCCAAATAAACGAAATCATCTACCTGTTCCAAAATTACTCCATATACTTTTATTTTGCACCCAGATCTACATTCTTCTCTTTTAAAAACAATGACTTTGGATTTGTCAACATATTCATCAGAAAATCACTTTCCATCCACATATTATACACCTCTATGACATCAGCGCCTGTAGGTCTTCTATACTATCGACAAAAAAACATATCGTCTTCAATATACAAAAAGCAACAGACAGTCAAATTGATAATTGTAACTACAATATTCAAACCTTTTATTTCTTTCATACAATTATCCATTTGAAGATTAAACACCCACGGTGACATTACACATTCCTGTTAAACACCTTTAGAGATGTTAAATCAGGAAAATTAACCACTTACACTTATGCATACAGTATTATCCTGGTACAAGACTGCAACGCCTTGGATAAGTTTACTGCTTACTCCATACTCAGATAAAACATTCCATAGTTTCGTTTTATCAACAGTCATACGCTTTCTGCAAATCTACAAATGCGTAGAAAAGCTTTTGGAAAGAAAAAGGAAATAAAAAATTAAAGTCTTGATCCTTAAGTCTTGACACATTTTTTTCTAAAAATTGAAAGGTACAATGCCACCGAAATCATGAAATGTATTGAATGAAATATTTTATGATATGAAAACATGCCCAAACAATGTAGAAATTCCACTATCCCCTTAAAGGCGATGTTCTTATTATATCTTACTATATTGAAGGAACATCCGCCGTAGGATGCATAAATCATTCTCAAAGTGTCTTACCAACAAAGAAACACGATAATACACTTCCTTCATTTTATTCCCAACTCGACTTTTTTTACAGAAATAAAATATCACAGTTCAAAAATAAAATAGACAGCCTAACTGAGTTATCTTAGGAAAATTCGCCATCCTTTTTTAAGGAAATGTACACTGAAAATGTACATTTTTCTCACAATCTTAGGTATTCTTACTTAACATTTTATCCCATTAATGTTAGTTTGTTCTATATATTTAGCAAAATTTACCAGAGACGTTTTCTAATATAAACCATTTTGAACGTATATTTAATTTGAAATTCTTTCTTTTTATATAAGTATATACAGTAACACTTTGATAAGACCACTTTATTAATGTATATAATAAAGTGGTTCACAACGGCGTGCTAGTACCGACACTAATGCATGGAAGCGAAACATGGAACTGGCAAAGGAAGGATGAAAGCAGAGTGAACGCTGTTGAAATGCGCTCCCTCAGACGAATGTGTGGAAAATCATTGTATGACAGAATTAAAAACGACGATATAAGAAAGGAATAATTGAAAAGATTAGGAAGAGTCCTTTGCGGTGGTATGGACATGTGGAGCGAATGGATAGCGAGAGAATGACTAAGAAAATATATGTGGCGAATGTGAGAGGGAAAACAGAACGTGGACGACCGAAAAAGACTTGGCACGATCAGATCAATCAGAACGTAAAATCTGGCGGTGTCAAAAGTCTGCGTAATCGGAGGGCATGTATGACTAGATGAATGGATGTGAAAGAGGCGAGGAGTGTATGTCAGGACAGAAGAGTGTGGCGTTCCATCCTCTCTGCCTACCCCTGCGGGGAAACGGCGTGATGGTAGTAGTAGTAGTAGTAGTAGTAAACGACTAATTATGAGAACATTTGTCGTTCTCAAAACTCGTCGTGTTTCCATTAATTAATGCAAAAATTATCTTGTTCAATTAATTATTTTTTTAAATTTTAATTGTCATGTTATTTCACAAACTTAATGGCAATTTATCAAAAATAAATACAAACGTATAATTTTCATTAATTTTGGTAAGTGTGAGTATGTCTAAGTGTATAACAACATTTTGAGCGTGTCCAAATACTTTTTCACAAATCTGGATTATCTCCAATTACAGGATCCCCGTAAATGCTCAAACATCCATATTCTTCTTAATCTATGTTGAGAAGTCAAAAAATAATATAAATGTTCGTGTTTGTATGCTTAAATATGTTGTATTTTTTATCGTTGTTATACATTATTTTATTTTTGCCATAAATCTCATTTTTTAAAATACTTTTGATATAACAACTAGTGCATAAAAAGGATAAACTAGCAATTCACAAATGGAAATATGCAATATGGGTGTTCAATAATAGTCAGAAAGGTGGATTAATATTAATGTAAAAATGGAAAAATATAAATGTAAAAATCTTACACAAATGTAGTAAAGGTAAAAAATTAGATAGGCTCGAAATTTTGTAAATAAAAAGGTTAAAAAATTGTCCCAATAAAGACGTATTAAATGAACAAGTAACGCACATTCATTCTCCCTTACTTTACCCATTAGAAAAGAAACAATAGATGCCTAAATGTCATGTCGATAAGAAATGACTGCCGGGAAATTTACATTTCAGAGAACTTCGGACTTCCCCGGGCAACCGAAGGGTAGTGGAAGGAGCCGTTAACCAGCAGTTCCTGATACTTCGTTACATAATTTAAATTCATTTACAAAAAATGCAAATCTATTATAATTTTATATAAAATCGTGATCTCAATACAAAAAAACCATTATAAAAAATATTTTTAATATCATACAAAATTCACTCAAATTAAATTAATTTCTCAATAAAATTATATCAAATCATGGTTATCAACTTCTGCCTTGTTTTATATATAACATAACAATTTGTATAGCCTCCCACCAGTCTGATGATGTCGGTAACGACGAAACCCGGTCGCTAGTCAAATAAAAATAAAAGTGGAAAAGCTAAAAATATTGGTTTTAATCTAATAATATATTAAAAATGCAATTCCATCACGAAGTGTCAGTGGATAATATAAATCTATTAGAAAGGTGGATATTATGCAAGTGTACAAAGTGATCACTTAAGCCAGTCAAATGCCAGGTCATAAGCCCTAGGGTGCTCAGACCTCCATCATCTTTCTTGTACAAATTATATATATTTTACCTCAAGTTGGGACACCTATAATAATACCTTTTTTGTTGGAAAAATAAAGTATTTAGCTGTCGAGTGGCAATAAATTGCTTCCATTTCTGTTTTTTACACATGTAAAAACACAAATAACAATTTAATTCAAGAAAGAGACGTATATTAGTGCAAAGAGGACAAAAAAGACAGCGGCGGCGCCTTTAATTAAATTCGTAGATGTCGTCCCCAGTGCGCAGTATCGGGAAAGTAAAACACGCACTAACGAACAAGCTTAATTAATACAGTTCTAGTCTGAAAACTTCGGAACTTTCGTGTGAGTAGTAAAGCCTCAATCTCAAAGGAGGCTCTGAGTAAATATGCAGGAAAGTAATATAGTGAAACATACTTCGGGACCCGCAAATAACATGACACGGATACGCCCCTGGTTTTGTCGGCAAACTATTCTAATATGAATTTAATTTTCATACTAATTATCGCTTCTTTGATGGCTTATTAAAATTTGTATTAATTTGTTAAGTTTACCTTTGCTTTGAAACATACAAGGCGTTTTTCACTTACGTGTTTAGACATACATACCCGTAGGTACAAATGTTAAAATAAAAGCATTAGTTGGCGGATGTATACCCGTATTCAAAAATTCTGTATAAACTTCATATTGGGACAAAAAAAGTATCAATTTATAGTTCCCATAGATTAATTGGTCTCAACTTGAGATACAACATGAATGGATGCATTGCAAAGCGTACAACCTAGCATTAGGCTTTTCAAATTTAGCAAGCTTTATATATATATATATATATATATATATATATATATATATATATATATATATATATATATATATATATATATATATATATATATATATATATATATATATACATATATATATATATATATATATATATATATATATATATATATATATATATATATATATATATATATATATATATATATATATATATATATACTTTTCAAAATTCTTATCTCAAGACACTTGTAACAAAATAAAACACTTGTTTAAAACAGAATATTGTTTATTAATAAAGTATCGGGTTGTGGTCCCGTTGTTAGTGTCGCGGACTCTTAAGAATTTTCTTTCGGACTCTTAAGAATCTTTCTCGGTTCGAATCCACTCTACCACAATTTTAAACCTATTTATAATAATCAGCCGCTCAGGCTCACAGAGATTGTATGAAATTGAAATATTTGTGTAAATAATAGAAACATAAATATTTCTCTTTTTCTTTTAAACAAAAAAAAAAAAAAAACTACGGAGTTTTGCGGTACAGACCATAGCATGAAAAGGGGAATAGGCCGGCCCCAGAAAAGATGGGCCGATGACATTGTCCCCATTGCTGGTAGTAAGTGGATTGGAAGTCCGGAATAAAAAATAGAAGAGGCCTACATTTAGTAGTAGAGAGATGGCTGACAAAGAAGATAGGGCATTTTTTGCATTTATTGTACTGCACACAGTTGGTAGAATTCCATATTGAATTGTTGGGTAATATATCCAAAGTTAAAAAAAGTTTATTGGATTGAATTCTACATTTATTTATGTAAATGTTAAAACGTGACGCGTTTCGTCTTAACATACGATGAAACGCGTCACGTATTAACAAATATATAAATAAATGTAGAATTCAATCCAATTAACCTTGTTTAATTTTGGATATATTACCCAACATTTTTTGTAGTTTATTAGTGTAAACACGACTAGTTTTGAGAACTAAATATGTTCTCAGATTCTACAGTTAGTAAGCAGAGCAAAAATACATCATAAACATTCCGTTTTGTAATTTTTTAAATTGATAAAAAACGAAATATTATTTTAGCAAAACAAAATTTTCCGGCTTTGAATTATTTATTCGCCTCCCGATGACAGTTGACACGTTTTGTTATATTTGTTTACCTGGATTAGATTCTATATCCATTTGTAAATCCGTGTCGTCTCTTGTGTATTACATTGATATATTATTTCCATAATCCGAACAAAAGTCAAAACATAATATTTTGTGTAGGAAATTCTTCGAGCCTGTACAAAAATGTAAAAGACAGCCGCTCTGTTGACAAATTTTAGGATTCGATTACTTTTTTATTATACCTAAATAATTTTACTCTTCCTTACACTTGTTATCGTATATAATAATAATAATAATAATAATAAAACCCTTATCCGCACCCCAATGGTGCATAGGGCACTGCTTCATATAAACGCAGTGTTATCTTGATCGTTTACACATGAAGGAAAGGTGATCAGCCCTCCGCTTCAGGTACCAGTACAGGGTAATATTGAATAAATATTACAGTGAAAAAATCACTTATATTTATTGGAGCCCCCCTGGGAATCGAACTCGGGACCTCCAGAACGGTAGCCGAGCGTGCTGACCATTACACTACGGAGGCGGACAAAATCAAACACTGGTTTTTGGAGTCTACTAAACTGTATTTTATTGTTAAAAACATACATTGTTTGAAAGTGCCAAAACTAGGCGAAATTATTGCCACAAAATTTATTTTTATGCAATTTTTAACAATAATATACACCTTAGTAGACTCTAAAAATCAGTGTTTGGTTTTAGCATTTAATATATATAAATTCAAATAGAATATAGAAGTATGTATATTCTTCTCCTTCGTCTTTGTTGAGATGTCAAAAAAAAGAAAAATAACTCGTATACTTAGAGATAATTTGGATTTGTAAAAAAGTATTTGGACACACTCAAAATATTGTTAATAAAAATGGAGTTCTACAAATTAAACGCCAAATCTATAAATAACATTTTACTTCTGTTCTGTTTTGAGTGTGTCCATATAGTAAAAAATGATAAACCATGTTTTTACTGGCTTTCTTGGCTGAGATATGTTTTGTTTTACTGTTATACTAGTACAAATTTGACTTTTTTTGAAATACTGAATAATCAATGCATACAAAAGCACCGACAAACTAACTTACCATCCATGTAGATATAATACATACATTGTACTTTGAATATAGGGTAAAAAAATAAAAATAACTTTATTTTAAAGATTTACACTATATTTCAAGTCTATGTCGAATAATTTAACCAATTCTAACATCTTGAGTGTGTCCAAATACTTGTTAACAAATTAGGGTTTTTTCCACTTACTTCCCAATACCCAGACTTATATATTCTTCTTCATCTATGCTGAGATGTCAAAAAAAATATCCTGTACTTTTAATATCATTCTAGTGACATATATCCAAAAACACATGAGAAAATTACAATTCTTATTATTAATTTTATTTTTCAAAGATAAATATTTGTGTTCTCATTATTTACACAAATATTGCAATTTTCTATAATTTATGTGAGCCTAAGCGGCTCATTATTAGAAATAGGTATCAAATTGTGGTAGAGTGGGTTCGAACCGAGAAACTCTGACTTAAGAGTCTGCGACACTAACCACGGGACCACAACCCGATTTAAATATTTTGAGCAAATTTTTTGGTAAATTTGGTAGATACCACTCAAATGTCTGGCTACTATTTCTATGGAGAAAAGTGATATTTACCAAGTAAAACTTAAATTACAAAAAAAAAACTTGTGACTTTTGCGTCAGTAAGTACAAAAAATACAATTAATATTTTACAATGAAAAGCTTAGAAAAAAATGTTATGTGATATGCAGGTATTTTTTGAGAAATTCATTTAATTACGAAAAACTCACCGTGCACGAGCGCCAGTCTTCGCCAGCATAAAAACGAAATTCCCCAAAAAAACCTTCTACCCGATTTACCCTAATGCACAGTCCAGCTTTATTCTGCGAAAGTAATTAAATCTCTTCAACATTCTCTTTAGGGTGTAATTAAATATTTTATTCCTCAGCCTTCTTAATTCTTGCGTATTAATTAAGGCCCTTTGAAACTGTTTTAAAAATACCCTCCTCTAAACCATCCCTTAATTAACGACAGGATATTTTATTTATCGATCTAGAGCATACGTAAATTATTTAACCATTTGTTCATATACAAGTATGTACCTGAAGGGCCTCAGGATCTATGTCCTTTTTTATTATATAACTATGAAATTGTTTATTTTATCTCTTTAAATATGTACAAAGTATAGGTGTTTTTTAGAGGTTTGCTATTTAAACTGGCATCATTGTTTCTACAGACTTTCAATTCGACAGTTGACAGTTGATTTGTAGTCAGTGCCACCTGTAATTTCACCATGAATAAACTTTATGACCATTATGCGCGCCGTAGGTTCAGTGAATAGGCCGAATACAATATTGAGCTTGATCCTCTTTTTTTACAATTTTTGCAATATTTTGTTGACTGATGAGGTACATTTTTAGTTTTGCTATGTTTATAAGTAGAATCGCCGCAAATTTTAATTTATTTTAATTTAAACAAAGTTGTTTTATTTTATAAAGTTTATAAAATGAGCCACAAAGCATCTGCGAAAAACATTTAAGAAGTTTTGATTTGTTTACCCCTAAAAAACCCTATTTTTTAGTAACGAGTTACCTTTCTAATATAATGTACTGGCCGTATCTAGGGTTGGGAATTCATTTAAAAAATATTTATCATACACTAATGTAGGTGAAACAATCAGTAAAATAAAAATTAGTCAATAAGCTATTAATTATAATATTTTGGATAAAAATCATGAATTCAATCGGATATTATGCTCAATTTTTTTTTAAAAGTAGTCATGTTTAAAAACATATATAAAAATATTAAAGCACTACATATATTATTTTTTAGTGTTTATTCTATCAGACACTGAATTATTCGCCCTACAAAACATCAATAATGTTTATTTACGAAATATGAGTTGAGACACCAATAATAAAATAGTATTTGTTAGAAATAATTGTATAAGTTGTCATTAATATAACATTATATCTCTAAATATTAAATAATATTTTTTCTACCCCATTCAACATTTCGAATCGGATTATTGTCGCAAATTCTGAGACAGAGTTTCTTGATTCGATCTCTCTCTGATATGACCTTATCCTTATTTTGCAAAACACAAGCTGTTAAGACTTATCAATGTATTGAAATGTCCGCCTCCATATACAGTAGTTACGCTAGGCTACCATGCTGGAGATTACGGGTTCGATTTCTAAGAGACAAGCTATTTTTTAGTCTATAATATATTTCATATGACTGACTGGCACTTAAAGCGGAAGGCTGGTCATCTTTCCATCGTGTTTTTAACGATCTGCTTCTATACGATGTAGTGCCCTTTGCATCATTTAATGCGGATAAGGGTGAGAAGAAGAATAATTATGCATTTAATTATTATTTAAAAAATAAATAGCACTTAAAAGACAACGATCAAATAGCGTAATTATTCGCTAGATATCCTTGCGTTTAGGAAACTCAATATATTTACTCTTTTCAATTGTACATAGAACCATTTGCCTCTTAAGCAAAACGTTAATAAATGAGTAAAATTGTAATTAAAATGTATATCAATTTTGTTCTCAAAGGCTAAACTGTCAAAAACACTCATTGTAAAATGTATACCTTATTTAAAACATCTGAATTCATATTCTTTCATAATCAAAAATTAACCGTTGAATTAACGTTTTGTTCAAGGTTTCGTTTGATATCAAAATAGTAATTCATAATTTTAACTGAAAATTACTGAATAAAATATGTAAATCTTGTGTGCGGACCATTGTGACACATCGCTCACTCCTTTCAAGAACGTCATAAATCAAAATACTTGGCTTTTTAGGAGAACGTTTTTAAACATTAAAAATATAATACAATGTAGTAAAAATAAATATCAAGCCACTTACTGAACGTTTTTCTTTGCAACAGATCTTTTTAGGTAAAGCCTGAAGGTTTTTTCTGCATTTGAAAAATATTTAGTATTTTTATAAAAATAATTAAACAATACCTTTTCTTCAAAATGCAAAAACAACACTTTCTGCCCTGTAGCGGGTATATATTAAGTTAAAAATATGGCTCTTTTGCTGGGTTATAGTACATTTTCTGGGCACAACTGAGAGTTGACGATTTTTGATTTATGACGTTCTTGAAAGGAGTGAGCGACATATGATCGAATGCAGAGACCGTAGTGTTAAAAAACGCGCTAAAAGTGTAAGATATGAAGACTCTAAGAAGCATATCTGGCAAAAGTCTACCAAGATAAAATAAGGAACACTGCGATAAGAAAAATATGCGAGATAAAATATGCGTTTGGTGGGGAAGGCAATGATGAAGAGAATGGTATACGAATTTGAAGAGAATGTAACCATTCAGATTCCCCTACATCGCACTACACGGTCAACCCCAAGATAGATGATCCCGGGCAGACCACCAAAGAAATGGATTGACAGTTAGGAATCAACTTTGCAGGACGCTTATCTCTCTTAAAAACAGTCCACATGACCTACACTAAGAAGAAGAACTGAATTATATTTCAGACGCAACTGATGGACCATGAAAGAAACAACCTTATTATGAAATAGATAGTTACCCAAGAAGAAGACAATTTTTATAATTTTTCTAAAGTAATTTACAAAATATGGCTGACTAAGTAGTCTGCCTCCATAGTGCAGTATACTTGGCTACCGTTCTGGAGGTTTCAGGTTCAATTCCCAAGGGGGGTCAAACAAATATTAGTGATTTTTTAACTATAATATAAATTCAATACTATCCTGGACTGGTGGTACCTGAAACGGTCCGCCCCCATGATGTTATGGTCAGCAAGCTCAGCTACCATACGAAGGTCCCGGGTTCGATTTCCGAGGGGTTCAAAATAATATAAGTGATTTACCTAGTACCTGAAACGGAGGGCTGATCACATTTCCTTCATGTGTTAACGATCAAGATAATACTGCGTTATATGACGCAGTGCCTTATGCACCATTGGGGAGCGGATAAGGGTTTTATTATTTATTATTTATCAATTTTTTCAATATCATTTATCTCAGTTTGGTGCGTTTAGACTTGTGCCACTCTTGAAAAGGGTGGGGGTGTGAGATATGATCCAACTTATAAATTAGTTAATTTTTTACAATCGTCAATGGTTAAACACTATTGAAACAACCGAACTCCGGTTCAAAACAAGTAAGGTTTTTTTAAGACACCGGAAGTAAAGATAAAGTTATCTTAATAACATAGTTAATTACCTATTTTCCCGTTGAAGTCGACGCCCTGTCATTTATATAGGTTAATTTATTTATGGTGGTCAATAAGACCCCATGGTATTTGAACATTACGAATTATTTTCACAGAAACATAAGTCCAAAAAGTTCAAAGGGATCACTTTACCCTGAATTTATGGAGCTTCGTTATTTGGTCTCGATTTCATACAGACCACCCAGAAACCATAAAACATCTAGAACTGTTTTTACAGCATATCAAAACCGGTAGCTGACTTTTGACATGACCAGATTTTAGGTTCTGATCGATTTGGTCATGAAAAGTTTTTCGCGGTCTTCGTTTGCTTCTATTATCAACCACATTCGTTTCATAAATTCGTTATCTTTTTTTTACTCATTCGATTTATATGCCAAAACCAACTCAACACACTTTTATTAATTTTATCGATTATGCTTATTTCAGACTTGCATTCTTTTCTCATATCGCTTATTCCTTTCAAGAACGTCATAAACAAAAAATCGTCAATTTTCAGTTGTGCATGTTTTCGAAATGCCCAGAAAATGTACTTTATACCAGCAAAAGAGGTATATTTTAAACTTAATATTTACCAGCTACAGCGCAAAAAGTGTTGTTTTTGCATTTTGAAGAAAAGGTTTTGTCTAATTATTTTTTTAAGTATACTAAATATTTTTTAAATGGAGAAAAACCTTCAAATTTTTACCTAAAAACATATGTTGCACAGTTAAAAATTCAGTAAGTGGCTTAATATTTATTTTTTATTCATTGCATTATATTTTTAAGCTTTAAAAACGTTCTCCTGAAAAATCTAGTTTTTTTTATATTTGACGTACTTGAAAGGAGTGAGCAATATCGCTTAAACGCTTGAAAACAACATTTTGAATTTTATTAAAGCTTATTATTTGACCAGGTTATTTATTTATAACATTTTGCGTGTGTCCAAATACTTGTTTACAAATTTGCATTATTAGTAATTTTAATTATTTTAATCCAGATTTGTACACAAGTATTTGGACACACTGAAAATGTTGTAGATTGCCTCTAGTTAAGTTTGTTAATTTTGATTTTACTACCTATTAATTTTAGATTACGAATCGATTTTTGACCAAAGATTTTACTCATAGGTTACTCGGTCAGGCGCGCGTATGTGGGAGCATTATAATCCCAATTCGTTACCATTAATTCCAAAAGACTCGATGGGAATTGCTTAAATAAATTTAAACACAAAGGCCGGTTATGAAGGGTTAATCCGTGATTAGGTGTTGCAAAGGTTAAGCTCTATTAGATAGACCCAAAGTTATTAATCCCCTCAAAATTGGATAACGAATTTCGGTAATCGAATTTACCTGGCATTAGTTCACTGCCCGGATTTGTTCGACTCATCTCACTACGAAAACCGGGCGGAGTGGCTGCTCTCGTTCTACGTACGTGTATAGGTACCCACCAGGGCGGGATTAAGATGCTGAGAGGCCCCGAGCCCCCATAAATTTGACGAAACAGACTTAAAACAAATAAATCACGGAGCTTGAATCAATATCCTTGATTACAAATAACCGTTCTGTGTTCAGTAACGTTTTTCATCATAAAGTAATATATTTTCGATTGTAAGGAGAGGACATTTCTCTGAGAATCGTCGTATGTATACTTGAACCGTTTTAGTACTAAAATTTGTATATGTATATAATAAAATTTGTATGTACATAATAAGGGAATGAATGACTATGAGGGTAATTATAATTGCCAAATTTGAATGGGAGAACAAAACGAGTGTTGCTGAAGAGCAGACTTGGCACGACCAGATCAATCAGATCGTAAAATTTGGTGGTGTCAAATGTCTACGTAATCGGAGGGGTTGTATGACTAGATGTATGGATGTGAATGAAGCTAGGAGTGCGTGTCAGGAGAGTAGGATGTGGCTTTCCATTCGCTCTACCTACGATAAATAGTAGTAGTATATATTATTTATTGATTCGGCATTAACTTTGTGGAATGACATGATTATTTTATTAAAATTAAACACTTGAATAATCCACTTAATCGAGTTTCATTTTATTTACGACTAGTTTCGAAAACAATTGTCGTTTTCGAAACTAGTCGTAAATAAAATAAAACTCGATTAAGTGGATTATTCAAGTGCTTAATTTTAATAAAATAGTAGTATATATGCTAAAATTGCTGATGACTTTTTTTTAAATGGTCCATTTAATAGGTGTGTACAATATCAAGATTTTTTTCTCAAATATTGACCGATTTCAGTATTTCTTTTTGGTATTGGTGAATAAAATATTTTAACTACTTTAGCAAAACATTTTGTAATAAACACACTCAAAATCGCCAACTTTCAAAATCCGCCAGATCTATGTAAGACGATTTTACAAAAAATGCGAAATTCTCCGGGTAACATTTATGTTTAAATGATTTGTCTATCTTTGGATAAAATATTATGATAAAGAGAATTTTCCCATTTTTTAAAAAAAATATTCAGTATTAAAAAAAACACAAGACACAAACCGATAATAATGTCATCTTCATCTTTCTGATGGGAAAACTCATTATTATCATTTGTAATTTATTAATATGTAGATGATGTTAAATTAATAAATAAACTGTATAAATTGAGGCGCCGATATTAACATAGAAGAGAGTCATTAATGATCATTATAGTAGATATAATTTAGGCGTGGGTGGTATTCCAATTGATTTTTATCGCACAAAATAATACTAAGCACACATTTGAATATGAATAATGACTGATAATAATCGTACCGTAATGTTGTTCAGAGCATTGGATAACATCAGCACTTAACAATTCCAAGAAATCACTCATATCACCCAATCAAATAAAAAATATTCTTTATAACAAATCATTAAATGATTTTTTATGTAAATTATTCAATAAAAACGAGGTTAGAGCATATTATAATCAATAATTCGTTACATACATATTAATAGAATGTTATACTGTTGATATCTGAACAAATACGAAGAAGAATACACACAGTACGGTACAGTAAAGCCTCGATATAACGGACAAATTGGAGGGCGGAGGTGTTCGTTAAAGCCGAAAGTCTGCAAAATAAAACGAAAAAACTTATTGTGAAATATGAACAATGTATGTATTAAGATATAAATAAACAATATAAAACACAAACAAAATTATATTTTCATTAATTGATTCGGCAGTCACTTTGTGGTCAAATTTATCCATTTTTAATATAAGTTTTACATGGTAATTTTTTATTTATTGTATTCTGACACTTGTGAAGTAACGTTACTGTTTGATAGCGACGCGCTTGCTAATTCTGCTTTGAAAAAGGAATCAAGTTTTGTTTGAAATTTTTAAGTTTGCTGTTTTTTTTTATAAAATCAACTCTCTTAAATTGAGAAAATATGGTAGAACTTCATTAACTGACAAATAGTCAATCATTTTACCGGATTTTTTGTCCATTATAAGTTCGTTAAATGGAGGTCCGTTATATCGAGATTTTACTGTAATTGGTGTTTCTTATGAGAACCAAATTTCTTAAACATAAAACCATACAGAGAGGTACACTGTTTTTTTACACTAAATAAACTTTGAAATCTCAACATAGATGAAGAAGAGCATGGAAGTCTGGGAATTTATGTCCTCACGACCTGTTTAAGGCAGGCTTAAGTGATCACTTAAGCCTACCTTAAACTGCCTTAAACAGTTGGCAGCGCCATCCGTTGAACATAATATCAACACACGCTTTATAAACATTGTTCATAGCAAACAGCGTGCTTCTTGACAGCTACACAAATATTATACACTGTCAAGGATTTTTAAATTTATTCTTCTAGTTTTAACCTCTTAACCGCACCCAATGGTGCATAGGGCAATGCATCGTATTGACGCAGTATTATCTTGATCGTTACTTCAACTTTTAGATTTAACATTGTAAAAATGCATCTGCGTTCCTTTCTTTCTTATTCAATTTAACCAAATTGAATAAAATTATAAAAAAATACAGGTTGTTTGAAATTAAATGTTATTTTAAACAATACCTTACGCCGGTCCTAGTCGATACATTTTACTTTGCAACAAGAACTATTCGGAGATATTTTAATTAAGCCTTTTATAATAATATTATAAATGTGGTGCCTTAATTAAATCTCTATATTCCTAATCGTGGGCGGGATTATCCCAGTTTTAACCTCTTCCCTAATAATTTTCATAACATAACCAGCCTTAGACGGTCGTCAGCCCCGTACATGCCCAGACTTCCATATTCTTCTTCATCTTTGATGAGATGTCAAAAAATAATATGAAAATAACTCCTGTAATTGGAGATAATCCAGATTTTGTGAACAAGTATTTGGACACACTCAAAATGTTGTATGTATTTGTCAATTTGCTAGTCACTTTTTTTACTATCGTAAACTTGAAATAAACAATGATAAACTGCTTTGTTTATGTGATTGGCATTCTTGGCCGAGACATGCTTTGTTTTATCGACATACAACTTTGAATAATTAAACTAAACAAAAAAATGTAATTACTGAATAATTAATGGATGCAAACGCACCGACATACTTGTACATACACCCACGTAGATATAAAACATTGTAGTTTAGATATATCTATATTGCAAAGCTTTACACGTGTTTCAAGTCCATATAAAAAATACCAATGATTCTCGAGACTTCAATATTTAAACCAGCGATTTCCAAAGTGGTATACAACGACCCCCAGGGGTCTACGAAAACACGCAAGGGGTCTATGTTTTTATTTTAATTTATTGAAAAAATGTATCAAACCTAACATGTCGCTCACTCCTTTCAAGAACGTCATAAATCAAAAAACTTGATTTTTCAGGAGAACGTTTTTAAAGTTTACAAATATAATACAATGTATTAAAAATAAATATCAAGCCACTAATTGAACTTTTTACTATGCAACAGATCTTTTTAGGTAAAACCTGATGGTTTTTTCTCCAGTTGAAAAATATTAAGTTTATTTAAAAAAATAATAAATCAATACCTTTTCTTCAAAATGTAAAAACAACACTTTCTGTCCTGTAGCGGGTAAAAATTAAGTTAAAAATATGCCGCTTTTTCTGGGATATAGTACATTTTCATGGCATTCCGAAAACATGCACATTTCAAAATCGTCAATTTTTTATTTATGACGTTCTTGAAAGGAGTGAGCGATGTGTGCTTTTTAATTTTCACTATACTTCACTACCGTTATAAATTTAAATATTTCAAAGTAAGCACTACATATGCCGACTGTCAAAAATACTTTTGAAGTTAATTAATTTGCTAAAAATCAATATCGAAAAACATGGCAAGGGGTCTACGAGACAAAAAGTTTGGGAGCCTCTGATTTAAACCAAACACTGATTTAAACCAAACACTGTTTACTAAAATGTTAAGTTTATTTTAGAAAAACAAAAACAAAATTCTTTGACTATTGTTTCGCCTTGTTAGGGCATTTTCAAACTAACGTCGATTACAAATAAAAACTAGTTTACATTATCAACTGATGTTTTACTTAGTGAATACCACTATTTCTTAAAATCTACTGTGACACATGTTTCGGTGCATTCCGCATCATTTTCACGGTGTTTGAAAATGATTTAAAACTCATCGAAACACGTGTTACAGTAGATATTCAGAAATAATGGTATTTACTGAGTAAAACATTAATTAAAAATGGATATATTTTTCCACAAAGTGACTGCCGAATCAATTAATAAAAATAGTTTACATTAAAAATGCCCTAACAAGGCGAAACAATTGTGACAGAATTTTTGTTTTTATTTATATTTTTAAAATGTAATAAATACTTTATTAGACTCGAATCAGTGTTTGATTCAAATATATAAAGTATAAATATGGAGTTCTTCAAAAAAAGGAATTAAATAAAAAGCCAATAAATAAATAAATCTTTACTTGTAGTAAAGTAATCTTTACTTGTAGTAAAGTAAAGTACAATTAAATGTAAAAAATTCTTACATATTACAACAAAGTGACAACCGAATCGATTTATGAGAATAATCCATTTTTATTTTCAAAGACTCAATTTCTAATTCTTATTTTTCTATTATTTTTATGAATGAAAAAACAGAATTTAAAAAATCTTATATTTGAATATTTATTTCTTCTAGCATCATGTCCGCCTCCGTAGTGTTATGGTCAGCACGCTCGGCTACCGTTCTGGAGGTCCCGGGTTCGATTCCCAAGGGGGATAAAATGAATATAAGTGATTTTTTCACTGTAATATATATTCAATACTACCCTGGACTCGTACCTGAAGCGGAGGGCTGATCACCTTTCCTTCATGTGTAAACGATCAAGATAACACTGCGTTTATATGACACAGTGTCCTATGCACCATTGGGGTGCGGATAAGGGTTTTATTATTTATTATTAACATCATATTCAGGGAATAAAGGTTAAATAATACAATATGGTTAATAAAAGATTGGGAAGAATATGAAAATCTTAAAATAGATGAATATGTTGTATGCAGTATGGACCTAAAATTTGAAAAATACGGTGGATACAAATATAGTCTAAATTGTTTCAAAATTCTTCACCTTTGCTTTCCATTTTTCTTTTGTTTTCAAACTCCGCCCCTTGACTAACCCCTTCCCGTTACTTTCCCCTCTCCTTATTTATAGAACAATTTTTATTTTATATTTTAGTTATTATACAGACCTGAATGATGGAAGTTTAACTTCTGAAACATGTAGTCTATAATAAAACTCAAGCGGTAAAAAACAAGTGTTTTCTTTAATCATTGATCATTCTCAGTCTTTCCTTGTGAGCATTTTTTTTCTTATCTTAACGGTACCTACTGCGGCTCGAAGGATCTGAATTCTTTGAATTAATACCCATTTGTCTTATCATTCGAACTTAATAGTAACTCAAGACGCAGACAGATCAAAAAGATGTCTCAACTTATCTCAACTTCGACACTAATTCCGTGATAAGGTCATAGTGTAATTTTATTTCATTTAAGCCGAAATACGCGCATCTCAAGGACGAATTCTTATTCTGATTCTAAATAAATTATCTTTCTTTAATTTAAAATACAAGTTGTAATTTAATTTAGTTTTCAAAGAAAAAACCTTATATTTTTGAGAAAATTATCATTTTATATCGTAAGAATGAAGTTTTAAGGTAATTTTTTGACCTGAAGTTTGAGCATTTAATAAAAAGCTTCTTTTCATCTCACCAATAGATGTCTCAAGTGAAGTTCTAGTGATTCAAGAACAGTGTTTCGAAATTGGTTCTGAAAAAAAAAAAAATATATATATATATAAATATATATATATATATATATATATATATATATATATATATATATATATATATATATATATATATATATATATATATATATATATATATATATATATATATATACATAAATATACAGAACTTCTAAGAATTTGAGTAGTGAGGTCAATAATGGGTAGAATTGGTGATTGTTACACGTGTGTAATCACGTAAACCAGCCTATGACTATTGTCAGCCCAGTAAATGCCCAGACTTCCATATTATTCTTCATCTTCGATGATATGTCAAATAACAATATAAGGAATGTCTACTATAATTGGAGATAATTCAGATTTGTGAACAAGTTTTGGACACACTCAAAATGTAAGTTTTACGGTGACAGTAATTTTTTACTAATAATTTTAAAAATTAAATAATTTATCTAACTAACTAACTAACCATCACGTCGATTTTCCAAAGGAGTAGACAGAGAAAAAAGAATGCCACAGAGTTTTGTCTTTGCAAACAATCTTCGCCTCTCACATTCATGCGTCAACTCATACATACCCCCCTATTATTCCGACTCCAGATCTGAATTCTTCCAAGTAAAATTACATTTACATTACATTTTAAAATGTAATATTTTCTTGTTCACTAGAACATCATACTTTGTTTTGCCGCATTCACATTCATGCATCTGAGTGATCGCGTTTCCACTTCATTCAGTCTACTTTTAACCTTTATACATATAATTATACATACCTACATATTTATGTGTATGTGTATGTGTGTATACGCTTTTAGTGTTTAAAAATGAATTTTATTTATACACACAAAACAAAATTTTACAACATATGTGATTGTATTTTATAACTATAATGAATGCGAAAATAAGGTCATGTTGGTTTTGAAATCAGGTCAAAGTACTGTAGTAATTTTATTGCAAAGAAGTAATTCATTATTTCCCAATATACCTGCACGTATATGTAAAAAATCATATATTTACAGTTCAAAAGTTGAATCCATGAGAGCATTATAAAAACACATCCTCCAGCGCGGAGTCTAACAAATCGCTTTAATTATTTTAATGCCTTTTTAAGAGCTGTTTCTCAATGGTATATATATATATATATATATGAGAAGACTTTTACTATTGTGAATCAGACCTAGTACAAAGAAATGATATTCAAATATAGTAAATCATCATTTTGAAATCTTTTGTTATATTTATCTATCCACAAGTGGGCAGATAGTTAAGAGGCAAGACTTGAAAATAAGTTGTTATATTCATATATTGGTCATATCGTAGTCATACAGGAGAAAGTAACCAAGTACATTTTTTTTACAAAAACGTGATCATTGACTATTTGATATCTTACTAGATTTATGTTGCCCTGAAAAAAGTCCCAAAGGATTTTAAACTTGGAAGTATATTATATTGACTTATTTTATTAAAATTAAACACTTGAATAATCCACTTTATCGAGTTTTATTTTTATTTACGACTAGTTTCGAAAACGACAATTGTTTTCATCTTCTGGTACAAATTAAAACTAACGAATAAAAATATATTTAGGTGTATATATAGGTTAATAAATATAGGTAGGGGGGTTAAGGAACAACATTTTTTGTAAAAGGAAACATTGATAATAATGGTGACGTATTTTGAAACAGTATATTATTAATTATTGTTTTATCTGAATTTAAATTTTTATGTATTTCTAAATTTTCTATATTATTCATGACTTGACCTTTATTTGTAACAGAGTGTAATCATTTAAGTGTATGAGAGTCAAATAATCATGTCATTCCACAAAGTTAATGCCGAATCAATAAATAATATTATATTGACTTGTTAAAAATGACTAACTGCATTGATGTTTATTTTCTTGCCAAGAAAAAGTGACTTAAATGACCCTCCTGAAAGTTTTACGTTTTGTTAGTTGATCATTTTCTCCTGTACGGCTACCATATATTTTGTATTTTTACATCTGATTCCTTGTATAAAGGTTTTACACTTCAAATCGGACGTTTTACAAATAAAAATTGAATACCTAACAAATCAAAAAGGACAGTTTATAAATAAAATTCGACGTTTTTCGAAACAAATTGGACAGTCAGAAATTTGTAAAATATATTCAAAGTGGTACTCATGATACAAAGTAGTTTTGAAAATCTTGTCTGATAGCTTCAGTACACATCGCGCGCTCAGACTATGACAGCGCGCCGTGCAGGCTCGCTAACTTGACGACTAACGCACTTGCTATTCTTAGGAATAAAATATGTGGGCAGGTTTTCACACTGACTTAATAACTGGTATCATGTCAAAAACATGTAGAACAATATGGAAATCTCAGTATTTATAGGGCTTATGACTTGTCATAAACTGGTTAAGTAATCACTTCACACACTTGGAACATTCACCATTCTACCCATGATTGACAGCAACACTACTCAAATTCTTGGAAGTTCTATATATTTAATTCAATTTCAAAACATTGTACTTGAATCACTATAATTTCACTAGAGACATCTATTGGTGAGATAAAATTCTTCTAGACATATGATAAAAAATAACTTCCAAGTGGAGAAAACTCAGATTTGTGTACAAATATTTGGACACACTCAAAATATTGTGAAAAAAAATAAATGTATTATATCAATAGACAAAAGAATGTGTCAAAATATCATTTAAATTTTAGGTACAACATAAAATAGCATATTATTATTCTTTATTCTGTCGCTATCGTATTAAGCAATATTTTAAACACGTTATTTATTTACATCATTACCGTTTTTAACGATTCCACTCTCCTCTTAATACAAAAACAAACTCTTCCCATAGGTGTGTCGGAATTATGAAATGGTGAAGCGTGTTTCGGCGCACCCTGTTACAGACTTTATTAGGCCTGCCGTTGCGTCGGGTGAAATCACAACACGTGAGCCAGTTACGGAATTTCGATATCTCTGTTTACTTACCGAAGAGGTCAAATTAGTCTGTGGCTTTATCACTTTTTTCATAGACAAATAAGTCGAGTTTTACCATTTAAGCTTTTTAATAAAAGATAAAAGAAACCAACCCTAATGTATGGAAGTCGATATTTTAAAAGAATATGCGGCAAAACGATGTTCGAATGGTGATATAAGGAAAGAATTTAAGGCAATAAGATTAACATTATCGATAAAATGAAAAAATTATGTGTTGAGATGGTTTGGGCATGTCGCTCACTCCTTTCAAGAACGTCATAAATCAAAAAACTTGATTTTTCAGGAGAACGTTTTTAAAGTTTAAAAATATAATGCAATGTTTTAAAAATAAATATCAAGCCACTTATTGAACTTTTTTTACTATGCAACAGATCATTTTAGGTAAAACCTGAATGTTTTTTCTCAATTTGAAAAGTATTAAGGATATTTAAAAAAAATATTAAACAATACCTTTTCTTCAAAATGAAAAAACAACACTTCTGCCCTGTAGCGGGTAAATATTAAGTTAAAAATATGTCTCTTTTGCTGGGATATAGTACATTTTCTGGGCATTCCGAAAATATGCACAACTGAAAATTGACGATTTTTGATTTATGACGTTCTTGAAAGGAGTGAGCGATGTGACACGAATATGTGAAGAACGACAAAACAAATTTATGAGGTGAATATACTCGTAGTATATAATGAAGCAGAGAAAAATTAGCATAAACAAGAATTTCAAGCAATTGAAAGTGGTCAGGTCATGGGTCAAAATAATCGGCAGGTATGTATGAGGAGACGCATGAATGTCGAAGAGGCGAGATTTGTTCGCAATGACAGATTGGTGATAGATTGAACAGTGACATTACACATCCCTGTTATATATAGTGACATGACACCTCTAGGATGCGAAACCATGATGAAAATTGCTTGTGAATGCAATTCATGCCAGATTTAGGTTCTGATTGATCTGATCGAGCCAGTCATTCTCTCGTTATCCATTCGGTCCACGTGTCCATACCGCCTTAAGGAACTCTTTCTAATATTTTCAATTACCCCTTTTTCAGCCTTGATAAGTAATATGGATAGACTTTATAAAATTGAACCACTTTGTTGTAAACACTTTATTTATTTATTATTAGTACCTACACTTTGACGAACCGGTTTCGACAAGAACCTTGTCATCATCAGGGTTTATAAAATTGTAAAACATTAAAATACTTAATTACATTCCATTGCCAAAAACTTCCACACACTCCGTACACCATATGAAAATGTGATTTAGAAATATGATTTAAAAACTCCTTAATGTTCCGCAGATACTTTGTATCTGCGTAAACATTCAAAAAAATATGGATAGATATTACAACATCAATAAATAATATGTAATATATTATTAGATTAAAACCAATATTTTTAGCTTTTCCACTTTATTTTTATTTGACCAGCGACCGGGATTCGTCGTTACCGACATCATCAGACTGGTCGCTGAAACCCGGTCGCTGGTCAAATAAAAATAAAGTGGAAAAGCTAAAAATATTGGTTTTAATCTTATAATATATTAAAAATGCAATTCCATCACGAAGTGTCAGTGGATAATATAAATCTATAAATAATATGGATAGTTATTACTTTAAAGTGACTGCCGAATCAACTATTGATAGTATTTCGCCTCTTCAATCTATTGAGTTTATCGACTTTGTGAATCATTTTAGGCTTAATTTTACAACTCGGTACCTAGATACAAATTTCAACAATAATACAGCCGAATTATGTTACCTGTGAACTTTCCTTCAAAACGTTCGCCCACACAGACACGTATGTATCAATTATTATCTGACGCAATCTAAAAGTATATTATTATGTTACATACTAAAAAAAACATTATTTAAAACCAATATCCGAGTATTTCCGTGTAATATTTACTCGACTAAAATCATTCGGGCTTTTGCGTTACGTAAATATTCAGTATTGCTACATTGCGTTTGTCAATTTGTTTTACGATTATTACTTTACGCTGTGGGGCGATTATCAATGCATATTATAGGGTTGATAGTTTACCAAATTTGTCCAAAAATAACAAGTTAAATTGTCTGAAAAGTATATTGTCTAAAAAACAAAAGCTTTATAAAAGTTTAATAGTCTGAAAAGTACATTGTAATAAAAACAAAAGCTACATCAAAGTGCAACGCCGAGCAATTGAAACAAAAATATGTGAGAAATAAATATTCTGAAAGCAAAAAATATAAAACATACTGCTGATAATTTTTGTGACTATGATGCAGTAAAATTTAAAAAAAAACAACAACAATAAAACACATCAAAAATGTAAAATATACTTTAAATAATTAAATAAAACACTTGTTTCTTACCACTTTAGTTTATTTATGACTACTACATAGTTTTGGAAGCTAAGCTTCCATCTTTAGGTCAAACATCCAGACCAATTGAAAATAAATCTTATTTTTTAACATCTCAACATAGATGAAGAAGAATATGGAAGTCTGGGCATTTACGGGGCTTACGACCGTCATAGGCTGGTTCAAATGATCACTTTACGCACGTGTAACATTTACCAATTCTATCCACGATTGACAACCACACCACAATTCTTGGAAGTTCTATGTACATACATATGATCCAATTTTGAAACATTGTTCTTGAATCATTAGAATTCTCACTAGAGGCATCTATTGGTGAGATGAAGATGTTTTTTATTGAGCAGAAACTCTTTTATTCGTATGTGAGGTCCGAATCCTGGATTATAATCATATTCATGAGAAACGCCAGAAAATGTTTCTGATTTTTGAAGTATTTGGACACACTCAAACTTAAGTGTTTATTAAATAAATAAACTTAACCTTCACATTCTAAAACGTAACATAACGCAATTGATATGAGCACCTCGAATATCTCGTGTGTAAATTATGTACGAACATTTGAAAATAATACCTTCAGCACGTGTCTCATGCCCTACTCGTGTGGTATGCACATACATTACCAAAAACCGTTGACCAGAAATACAGTATTAAGTTACTGAATTTATTAGGCGGTATCTTTGTCCGCTGAGCATTATGCGTAAATACTTGTATTACATCGGTGTCATTTGAGAATCACAAGTCAATTTTGATTCGGAGCCACGATTACGTTTAGTAATAATTAGCAATTTTGCCTTTAAAGTCACCGCAAAAGGTTGAGCATTAATTATTTTTACGCAGAACGCTAATGAATATTCATTTTATTCACTTTCATCTTTTTTCCTTTTGATTTCATTAACCAAAGTAGTATTTTTCTACCGAAAAATATCGATCGCAATACACTTTTTATTAATGTTTCATTAACAAAATGTTGTAAATGTTGTAAATAAAATATCTGGTCAAATTATAAGTTTAAATGATAAAAATAAAAATGATATCTTCTGGCGTTTTTCATATCGCTCACTCCTTTCAAGAACGTCATAAATCAAAAAACTTGATTTGTCAGGAGAACGTTTTTAAAGTTTAAAAATAAACTACAATTTATTAAAAATAAATATTGAGACACTTATTGAACTTTTTACTGTACAACAGATCTTTTTAAGCTAAACCTGAAGGTTTTTTCTCCATTTGAAAAATAACTAGTTTATTTTTTTTTAAATTAAAGAATACATTTTCTTCAAAATGCAAAAACAACACTTTCTGCTCTGTAGCGGGTAAATATTACGTTAAAAATATGCCACTTTTGATGTGCACATTTTCTGGGCATTTCAAAAACATGCAAAACTGAAAATTGTCAATTTTTTACACACATACTAATAAAAAAGTTTCCGCTCAATAAAAAGCTTCTTTTCATCTCACCAATAGATGTCTCTATTGAAGTTTTAGTGATTCAAGAATAATGTTTCAAAATTGGTTCATATATAAAGAACTCCCAAGAAATTGAGTAGTGTGGTTGTCAATAATGAGTAGAATTGGTGAAAGTTACACTTGTGTAAAGTGATCACTTAAACCAGCCTATGACGGTCGTCAGTCCCGTAAATGCCCAGACTTCCATATTCTTCTTCATTTTTGATGATATGTCAAAAAATGATATTTCATTATGTATTACTACTAGTTTCATCACTCTATTTCAGCAGAGGTGGACACAGAGGATGGAATGCCACACTCGTTTGGTCAGACATACACTCCTGGCTACCCCTACATTCAGATATCTAATTTGATTTCGAAAACCTTTCTCATTGCCAAAGTATAGGTTGTAAATGATTTAGTCGTCTCAAATATTTATTGGCATGCATCGAAATACATGTCACAATAGTTTTTAAAAACGAGAATTTCACATATTAAAAATAAATTACGACATATTATTTGTAGCAACTGTAAATAACCCAAAAATTTAATCACAGTAAAACTCCTTACAATTAAATTATGTTTAAAGTTTAAAAAGTGGTTTATACCAAAATCATCATTAATTTACATTTAAGTATATCTTCAAAATGGCATAAAAATATCGTATTTGTAACATTATGTTTTTGAACGGTATTGCAGAACCAACGTTATAGTCTATCCTCGATATGTTTGCAGAATTAATTTATTTATCTAAATTTATTTTTTCACGTTTACAAAATATCTTAGCATAATTAATGAACGGCCCATAAGTTATGATAATTTAAAATGGAAGCAATTTAAGCTGTAGGCAGTATTTTACACATGTCAACATAATGACATCTCGCGTTTCCGCCAGTAAATTCTCAAAAATGGAGGGAAACCATTGCGAAAATCCTAATTAAGAATATCGCGATTAAAAATAATCGACAGCCATTTGCAACCGCAAAAATACAAATTATATAACGGCTTCCGGGCGTTTTACCGCGAAACTAGTTTCGCTGAGATATTAAAATTCAAAAAACGAATTGTTTATGGTCTATTTTTTTTTTAATTTAAGGCTATCGAATGCAAAAATTATTTAGACAGTTGATTTGTTTTAGTAATATTTAGCTTAGTAGTATTTTAATTTATGTGATTTATGAGCAACCTTTAAAAAAAACTTGACTGCATAATTAACAAGTCCAGGGCATTACTATTTTTTTTTAATTAATTTATGTGTTGTAAACAATTTTGCATATCACCTAAAAATATGAACATTTAATATATGTATATAATGACGAATCTTATTACACAAAAAACATATGTTGCTTTAATTTATTGAATGATGAAAATAAAATTAAAAAATCTAGGAAAATCAGTTGAGGTATTTTTTCATAGGTGTCTCAAATTAAAATGTATCATCTGTATTTTTTTATAAGAAAAAAATGTGAGCTTCCAATTGCATGTTTAATTGATGAAAGCTATATTCTTTGCAAATTTTCAACTCAAGACACCACCGTCAGCTAAATTTTCACAATTTTCAAAATTACACTTAACGTATGAAAGGAATCCAACAACATGGACATAATATAAAGTTTATTATTCGAATTTAATGAAATTGAAGGGTGTTTAATAATGGGCAAAGAACAAAACCAATTATAATCTTAAGTTAAGACGAAGCATCTTTCGTTTTTTTTAAAGAAAATTTATGTATGAGCTTTTCAGGTACTACAACCTAGGATTTGGCTAACTTATATGATCACTTCATACAATTATGTAATGTTCACCATTCCGCCCATTATTGAACATCTCTTATTTGAATATAATGACATTTCAACAAATAATCCGAAAAGCATATGAGAAATTCCCAAATTTTAACTCTTTCTATTACTTTTTTTACCGTCATGTTTAATCCACAACCCTTTTAACTCGCCCGCAGATAACCGGAAGTCTACAGTAAACTTATTAATTATGAATTAAGTAAAAAACATCTTTTGAAAGCGTGATGTATGTATTGCAAGTGAGAAAACCGTTCAATCTTAAGGCGAATAAAAACACGTGACAAGCAAAAACCCTCGCGTCAGACCTTTAGAAAACCTCCAAAGTCCATAATTATAATTGAAAGATTTCTCTTCCCCACCATAATACAACTGACAATAGCGACAACTCGAAGGGGTATGAAAAATGTATTTGCCTTACAGCACCCGTCCTTTGAAAAGATATGAAAAGACTTGTAGATACTTCTTTCAGCGACCCTTTCAAAGAGAAAGGGGGGGGGGGATGACCCCGGGATTTAGGGTTGCCAGATTAAGATTGGCATTACCACTTATCATCAACCTTACCTAAAGAGAAATTGCCAGAAAGATACTGGCCATCAAACAAAGGAGTAGTTTTTTTTAACCCACGCGCCCGGGAAGGGTGTAATCCTGAAATTGTATTAAGCCCACCCTAGATGGTGTTTGTCTTGCGGGGCTGGTTTGAGGGTAAACAGAGGCTTTATGAATATGTTACCCAACCTTAAAACTTACTTAACTTTATGACATGCTTGTGAATACGTTAATCGATCTCATTTTCGGCGTCGGATTCGAAAACATCAACAAGCACAAAAATAAAGCTGCACACTTTTAAGAAAGATTTATTTTCAATTGGTCTGGGTATTTGCGATGTGTTTTTCACATTTACCTTACCTATCCTTACTATCCTACCTGCAGAAAAGCATCTTTTTCAACAAATAAAAGAAAAATAAAAAATCTTTACTATTTTCATCAATTTTTTTTATTTAAGTTATACATATTAAATACCATCATTTTTCAACATCTATTGTGACATTCGATGCATTCCGCATCATTTTCAAACACCGTATGTGAAGGTAATTCTTAATTTTGGAGTTGGGTCCTTGGGACGTTGAAGGTTGAAGAGGGGGTAGGAACATTTTCTTATTTTTATTTATTTATTTAATCATTATTATTTTAATTTTTATTTATTTTTTATTAATTATCAGTGCGAAGATAGAAAATATAAGGTGGAAGCTTTAGTCATTGTTTATTGTTAATTATGGGTTTAATAATATTTGTATTTTACACAAAGTAAAACTTAAATTGAAAATAAATCAATTTTACCATAAATTGAATCAATAAATGAATATTTTTAAATCTTATTTTATTCATTGTTCGGCAGTCATTTAGTGGTAATGCCCCGTGGTAATGCCTAGAAATTTTACGTGGTAAATGTAACTTTAAAAAAAAACTATTTTGACATTTATTTTGATGCATTCCGTACGAATATAATTAACATCTTTGCTGTATTTAACAATGATGCTCAATGCATTGAAATACGATATATTTGAATAATTCGTGTTATTTAAGAAAAACCGTTTATTAATCATTTCGAATCAGAAATACTACTACCTCTACCCTTATTCCCACCCAATAGTAGATAGGGCACGGCATCAAATCGATTCAATGTTAATTTGATTGTTTGTTACATGAAGACAAAGTGATCAGTTCTGCGCTTCGGGTACCAGTCCAGGGTAATGTTAAATAAATATTTTAGTGAAAAAACACTAACATTTATTTTAAACCTATATGAAATTGAACCCGGGATATCAGGCATCGTAGCCAAATGTTCCAACCACTACACTATGGAATCGAAAACTTAAATACACGCAATACTTATCATTGCTCATGACGGACAGCATGCTTTTTGAAAGCTGTTTTTTTTTTTTTAATTATTAATTAATCATACAACGGGTAATTGAGATTTAAACAGAAATAAGTATTTTAGTTTGTTTTGTTAATGAAATTAATTTGTGACATCCCTGATTCCTAGTGAGGAGGTCCAAGGTTCAAAATGTCCCGAAACCTTTAGAGTTCAGATACTGTTTGACAAAGGGTTAGACAGGACCGGATGCGTAATTCGTTTTATCTATTGGTTTCACAATTATAAATTAGTTGTATACAAAAACGTATTCGTTGCAAAAGGGAATTTTTCAGAAATATGAGAGATTTTTCTTAATTGGATTTTACGAAATATTGCTGAAATGTAACGACTTAGTGGTAAAATGGGACCACTTTGTAGATTTTTAAAGCCAGGATATATAGTACGTCTTCTTCCTAAGCTGAGCTTATATTCGACTATCCCTTTTATGTGGAGGTCCTCACCAAAACGTTACATTTCCATTATAAATGATTTTAAGTAATCAGGAATTCTAACAAAATGTAAATAAGCGAGACCGAGTAAGAAATACCGACTTCTGGAGCATGTGTAAGACCGAGGATATCGTGAGGTGGGGACGACAACGAAGGCGATACTGAAATGATCATGTAAAGAGAATGTCAGATGACAGACTTCCACGTATCGCCCTTCAAGGAATCGTAGACCGTAGACCCCCAGGCAGACCTCCAAAAAGGTGGAAAGACAGCTGGGAGTCAACACCCCAAGAGCTACAAGCAGAGGCACAAACAGATCCTCAGGATCTAAAAAAAGAAGAAGAAGAAGAAGGAATTTTGACTTGTAAAATAGTTAGCTTTTAGTGTGATTTAATGAACTCATTTATAGTTTAACACAGGATTGGTCACGTTTTGTCGCAACTTTAATTAAGATTTCGATAGAATACAGTAAACAAAACAGATTTGCATTTCAAAAAAAAAATTGTGCAGTATTAGAAATATAACTTTTTAGTGAGAACCTCCACATATGTTTATTCGTATTTATTTCTTTTTAGGTACTATTTATACGACATTATTCTCATGAAAAATTATAATAAATAAGTAAATAAATAAAAATAAGAAACAGCCCCCTCTTTATTCTTCAACGTCCCAAGGACATATAAGTAATCTCAACAACTCTAAAATTTAGGTTTAGCTTCACATACGGTATTTGAAAATGATGCAGAATGCATCGAAACACGTGCCAAAATAGGTTTTAAGAAATAGTGGTATTTACCACTACTTATTTCTTAAAATATAAGAAGTAAATTTTTGATTAAAAATTAATAAACGTACATTGCTAACATGTAACTAAATTATTTTTAATATTAAAAGTTTATATTTTGATTTTGAGTAAAGGATCGCATATATAGAAGCCAAACCAAATTAAAGAATTTTGCTTTGGCAAAATTTGAATAAATATTATCCAACTCTACTAGATCTGAGCTTTTTTGGTATTATGAAAATAAACCTTATTATTTGCAGAGCTTTAATCAATGCTCAAGGGCTTAACCTTATACCTCGGTAAGAAGGATTATCGGCTCCAAAGTTTCCACGGTAATTAAGCTTTCTTAGAATGTCCTAGCAATACACTTATAACATACATAATACATTATGTAATAGTCGGCTTAAATATATAATCCTATATTATCATAGCTATTGTTTATTTAGATGAATCTAGTAGAAAGGGAGTAGAAGATCAATGTAGTGTGAGGGGGTATACTTAACATATTGACAACTCAACGATGAAAAATATGGACGTCTGAGTATTTACACGGATTTTGACCTGTCATTAGCTTGTTTAGCGATAACTTTACACACCATTCACATGTGTAGGTAAATATGTTAAATGGTGAAATATGGAATCGACAATGTACGAAAACAAAATGACCGCCATTGACATGCGATCCCTTAGACGAATGTGCGGAAAAATCAATGTATGACTGCATTGAAAAGAGGAAAATAAGGAATAATTATAAATATAAAAAAGTTTAGTAAAGGTGGTTTGGACAAGCGAAGCGAAAGGATGACGATAGAAATACTAAGAGAGTATTTTTTATGGGATTGAAGTATTTGAAATACTTGTTCATGCCAAGTTTTCCTCCATCTTCCTCTGCTTCAATTATCAACCACATTCGTCTTTTTAATTTGCTTTCCTATTATTTCCTCAATTATTCGATTTACAATACACTTTTCTTAATTTTATTGATAATGCTTATGTCGTCAGCCTTTCAGCATTCATTCCTAAAATTCTTATCTAAAACTACGCCCTGTCATAATTATACGTAACAGGATAGCATGTGTGACTAGATGCGTGGAAATTGGTAAAGCTTAGAGTCTGGCGTTCCATCTTCTCTACCCACACTTCCAGACAAAACGCTGTAATGCAAATAGAGGGATGGGAGGGAGAACAAGGGGAAACAAAATGTAAATAAGCGAAATAATTAATGTAAAAAAAAAAGAATATCACGAAACGTAAATTCAAGAATCCGCGCTTTCATGTTGATCAATGTTTTACCAAATCCAAAAGCGAAAAATGTAAATATTGGACCACACCAAACATGAAATACAGTATCAAGGGCCAGTTGAAATATGATTACGTCGGGCGGGCTTCTTCCTGAGGTGGGTTTGCAAGAATTTGGTCCAGCTCGAGTCCTAAACAATCACGAGGCGGTGTAAAAAAGTGAGTTAATATTTGCGCAAAGTAAAAGTATTCTGAAGCCTTAAACATGCCGCGGGTGCTGAAATTTCTGTATCCAAAGGAATAAAGATAATTCAAGTGAATAAATTGTATTGAAAAAGTAAAAATTGCGATAATACGGCATTGAAACACAAGGATTGTATTTAATTGCATTTAATGAATTGACAATGTCGAGTTGTACATATCAAAATCCTCATATTCAGCGCTTACCAATTTTGATGATCGATTTTTTATTTAATAAAACGTGTTTTTTACTTCGATGGTATTTTGCTGGCGATAGCGATAACATGGCGTACAAATGTGAATTTATGAATATATAAACATTTAACGAATTTCTTGAATGTTTTTTGCATATACTTTGTGGCACATTTTATAAACTTTATAAAATAAAACAACTTTGTTTTAACCACTTTTTATTCGTACACCTTATCCAACCGGTTTCGACAAGAACGTTGTCATAATCAGGGTTTATAAACTAAATTTTAAAACATTAAAAAACTCATGATAAGGGTTCATTCAAACCCTTATCTGCACCCCAGTGGTGCATAGGGCACTGCATCATACAAATGCAGTGTTATCTTGATCGTTAACACATGAAGGAAAGGTGATCAGCCCTCCGCTTCAGGTACCAGTCCAGGGTAATATGGAATAAATATTTCAGTGAAAAAATAACTTATATTTATTTGACCCCCCCTGGGAATCGAGCCCGGGACCTCCAGAACGGTAGCCGAGCGCGCTGACCATTACGCTACGGAGGCGAACAAAATAAACAGTTGAATAATAATCAATCATACATTTATAACGTTTAATGCATAACTTTTATTCAGAAAATGTAATCATGTGGATGCGGTGAAATTGTGAGTCAATGAAAATTTTAATTAGGTGGTTCGAGCAACCCCTACCAACGTCTTTTTTATTTAACTTCTAACAGTCTTTGATAAAAACTATCGTATCTAAAGAATATGCTAATCATCTGTAAATTTAAGGTAAGCCGGTTTTTGGCAAAGACTCCATATTTTAGTAAATTTTCCAATGTGAACACCTGTCTTATTCAAATACTAAATTTACAAAATTTCGACCAAATCTTTTGTTGTTGACGATGTTTTTTCTTTACTTTATAAGATAAATTTAACATAATAAACGTCGCTCATAGTAAAATTTATTATTATGTATTTATGCAAATACATTTCTATAGTCCATTGGTTCGAAGGAATAAAACCATCAGAAATCGATCCAAGGGAAAAACGATCTTTTTTAAATTAAAACATATTGACATCTCAACATAGATGAAGAGGAATATGGAAGTCTAAGTATTTACAGGGCTACTGATCTACATATCATAGACTGGTTCAATGATTTACACACGTACAACATTCACCATTCTACCCATGATTGACAAACACACTACTCATTTTTTTTAAATTCCTACATACGTTTATCAATAATTTCATGACGTTAGCCATCTACGGTTGGATTGTGAATTTCAATTGTGTTGAAACAATATTTATAAAAGAAATTGTTGGAGCTTTCATACGTTAAATAGACTGCGTTCTGTACCAAATAATGAGTTGAACTTATATTCATTATAGTTATACGTGTAAAAGCTTGTTTCAGGCGAGCTTAACTAGTTGACAAGTTTAGAAAACAAAATGGGAAAAGTTCCAGGCGTTGTTCCATTTTATACCAAATAGCCTTTAAGTTGCAACCTACATTTTAAAACATGTACGGCTAATGACACAGATTTATTCAAAATCCAATTTTGTCAACTGCAGAAAAATAAGTTTTTTTTTTCATAATAGTGGAATATTATAAATTATACAAGTTTTCTCAATAAAATAAATCAAAGAAATAGTAACCATCGTTTCCATAAGCTTCTTGTAAATCATAAAAATTGTGACCATAATTTCTATCAGCTTCTTGTAAATCACAGAAATTGTAACCATAATTTTCATCAGCTTCTTGTAAATCATAAAAAAAGTTACCATCATTTTCATTAGCTTCTTGTGACTGACAAAAATTGTAACCATCATATCTATTACCTTCATGTAAATTACAAAAAATATAACCACCGTTTTCATCAGCTTCTTGTAAATCACAAAAATTGTAACCATTATTTCCATCTGCTTCTTGTGAATCACAGAAATTGTAAGCATTACTTTCATCAGCTTTGTGAGAATCACGGAAATCGTAACCATCATTCCATCAGCTTCTTGTAAATAACAGAAAATTTTGCCATAATTTTAATCAGCTTCTTGTAAATTACAGAAATTGTAACCATAATTTTCACCAGTTTCTTGTAAAATACAGAAATTGTAACTATGATTTTCGTATCCATTGAGCTAACTTCAAAAATTACAGACATCTTTCCCTACTTTAGGTTCATCCTAGAAGTTAAATCATCACCATCGTCACCCAAAAGTTGTATCTATCAAAAGCTTATTTAATCTAGTTTTAAAAAATGTATGAACTTATTTATGAATGTTTTTATTTTTTCGTTGCAAAATTCGTAGTGACATCAATACTTGCGCTCTATTTAAGATTATTTTGAACAAAAACCAAGTATGGGAAATTGCATATGAGAACTCCGTCGGAATAACTTCACCCAGCTTTCAAGTTTTCTTACAGACCTTCTTAACTTGTCGTTTGTACTCTGTACACAATGCCCTTATTACATTTCCTACTTCGTGCGCTCCTGGTAGATGTGTCTCGAATATCAAATTTTCTACTCCTATTTGAAATTTATTAAAATAAAAAATATGAACAAATATGATAGTATCTAAAATGAAAATTCAAGCATTCTGAAATATAGATTTTAAAATTCCTTGTATGAGCAAATAAAATTAAAAAATTATTTGACATGTATTAAAATCACTTAGATAGTTTAGAAAGGTGCAATGTACTCGTACAAGTTTTTTAATGAATTCACCTTTTTTGCTTAATGAAAGGTAAAATATTGTAAAAAGTAATAATATAGTTATATATGATATATAAGTTTAAAGTAAAATAAAACACTTATTTAAGACCACTTTTCAGTTTATTCAAATAAACACGTCAATAAACAATAATAAATTTTTGTGTTTTTGGCTAGAATTTTACATTCATGAAACCATAGTAACCTTAAGCATAAAAAATAAATCACTTTATTAAAAATCGTAAATGTTACGTAATAATTACGGAGTGTGTGGAAGTTTTTGGTGAGGGTATTTAAATGTTTTTAATGTTTTAGAATTTAATAAACCCTGATGATGACAAGGTTTTTGTCGAAACCGGTAGGTTAAATTGTATTTATAAAAAAGTGGTTAAAACAAAGTTGATTAATTTTATAAAGTTTATAAAATGTGCCACTAAGTATCTGCGGAAAATATTCAAAAAAATCTACTTACACTTATAAAGATAGAGCCTAATTAGTTACACGATAAGCGGTGTTAAGAAAACATTTATAGTTCTTGTTTATATGAATAAACTCAAAAATTGTATTACAAAAAACTTTGATTTTGCATGTAATTATTATTTTTTCAGCTTTATTTTGATAGCCCGTTCCTCCAATTTTAACTCTTGGAAGGTAAGTAGGCAGTTAGCATTGATAATTGTTAAAAGTTGATGAATCTCTGGCGTTCTTCGTTGGTTGTCATTCTTTGTTTGAAATAATTCAGAGAAGACCTTTCTGAATTGATTAAACGTCAGACGAATAGATGTCTAATACAAACATTTACGTATTAGATAGACACTTAGTATTAGACGTCTTACGGACTGCATTAAGTCCTTTAGGAGTAAATCAATACAGAGAATGGAACAGGCAACCAAAGCTCGGGGACAGTGCGGAATACGGAATACTAATTCTCAGGGGGTTGTGAATATCGAATCTCTGTATTCAGTGTATGCTAACTACCTATCTAGCTACCCTACAAGTGTTGAGGGGAGGGAAAATTACAGTTGAAAAATAATATTTAAATAAATTAGTAATACACATTTTGACATACCAATATAGTTGAAGAACAATATAGATGTCTGGGTATTTACAGAGCTTATGAACTGTCATAAGCCGGGTAAGTGAATTTAAGGTGAGCCGGTTTTTTTACAAAGACTGTTCGAGTACATTTTTAAAACAACTGATTTTCCTGTCTTATTAAAATAGCATAAATTTACAAATTCTGACAAAAATCTTTATTTCTTGACGATTTTTTTTCCTCTATAAGAAAAATAGTACATAATTAATGTCGCTCATGGTATCATTTATTTATTTTTTTTTATGCTTATACATTTTTAAAGTCCATTGACTCGAAAGAATAAAATAATTTCAAAGGTGAAAAAAACGCGCTTTTTTATACTTAAAAAACTTTAAAATACAAAGATGAAGAGGAATATGGAAGTTTGGATATTTACAATCTCAACAAAGATGAAGAGCAATATGGAAGTTTGGATATTTACAGGGTTAATGACTTATCATATTATTTTATTTTATTTTTTGGGAATTTTACATTTTACATTGAAAAAAAAACTATATAATAAAAAATAGTTACATTAACAATAATAAATATTTTATTTATTGTTTCGGTATTAACTTTGTGGTAAGACATGTAACAATGATTAAAGAAAACACTTCGTTTTTTAGCTAATCCAAAAAAACCTGAATTCTAATAATAATTTATTAAATAATATATTGTTTCAAAATTCTTCATTGCTTTCCATTTTTCCATTGTTTTCAAACTCCGTCCCTTGACTAACCCCTTCCCCTTACTTTTCCCTCTCCTTATTTATAGAACAAATATATATTTTATATTTTAGTTATTATACAGACCTGAATGATGGAAGTTTAACTTCTGATACATGTAGTCTATAATAAAACTCAAGTGGTAAAAAACGAAGTGTTCTCTTTAATCATTGTAACAATAATAAACATTACACAAATGTGACGCGTCCTTGAGATTTCACTCTCGATTCTCGACCAATTACAATTACTTTTACAAAAATAGTAACATTAATAAAAATAAAGCTAATTAAACAATTCCACATTTATTTTATAATAACTATCAAAATAATAAACTGGTTATTCCAGAAAGATAATACCCAAACAGTAATTACTTAAATCGAAACGTGATTTAAAAGATGAGAATTAAATTTACAACCTACTGGACTAGAATAATAATTTCCTGAGTATTCGCACAATTTTCGTACAATCCCTTACATTGCACGTCGGGATTATGCAATCGCTAGTAGGAATTGCATTGAAATAATTAATGTGAAGTTGGTTGTGCAAGCAACAATCGTTTATTAATCACTCTGAAACTATTCTGGACTCCGAACAGACCTCGCAATAGTATTTATCCCTATTGAGGATTGTTCCAAAGTTTACAAATCTAATAATCATATTGGCTTGACAACTACTGCACTCATTGTGTGAATATACATGTATATCTGGAGCCCTATGATTGAACTCACACGCCTTATACTACACCCTTACACACACAGGTTGGGTAAAAATAGCTGAATGGGAAATGCGATGACTAAACATTTTCTACTCTTTGTCTGTCTGCTACCCTGTTAGAAGTAGTGAAGGCGTTTGCTTGCTAGAACTTGGATCTAGCTAACTTCTTCTTCCCAGCTCTTCTTGCTAGTTAGAGTCAGCTCTTTTGCCTGGTTTTAAATATGTTCAGGTTTTCTAAGTCCTCTGTGCCAATACCATCTCAATTGCCTTTCCTCTACCGTCCTATTCATGTCAGTTACACCAAAGCTTCCACGAATGCGTGAACTCTTTATTTTATTTCTAAGGGATCTTCTAGTTGACCATCTAAGCATTCGCATTTTAGCAGCTTCTAGTTGCCTAGTGTAGGTGTTATACATCGTCCAGCATTCGGATCTAGCTAACTAATGGAATTAAATAGCTACTAATCGCTATCACTGCCAAAACTGAATCATATAATTTTTTAAATAATTATCAATATCCTAATTCAAGCATTTGGACGATAATTGTATAAAGAAATAGCAGATGCTACATTTAGCTACAAAATCAATATTCGACATACTGCAGTACGCGGTCGAGTATTGGCCCCCTGAACTTTCTGAGAAAGTTCAGCATTATTTGTTGTTCGAAACTCCTCAATGGTCGGGGAGGGGGCGCTACTCGAGTTCCCGTTCGTTAGTCGGAAGCGGAATTTCCACCAAGAAAAGCACACGTACCCGGGCACCAAGTTTCTTTATTGCTGTTATTATTATCCCAGAAAGTTGACAACAATAGTTCCCGGCTTGGAGCCGAATCCAGAACGACAAAATCGGATACGGGAATTGATATCTTTGTTCCGACTGTTCAGGTGAAACAAAAGTCGGATACTTAGGATTCGAATAATTTACTTTTCTGACAGAGGATATTTTCGATATAATCAAACAGATTTTTTTACATTTTTGACATCTCAACATAGATGAAGAGGGGATATTGAAGTCTGTTCTTCATATTAAAATGGTTGAAAATGTAAAATGACCCAAAGTGGAGAAACCCAGATTTTTTAACAAGTATCTTTTTCAAACACCGTATGTGAAGCTAAATTTTAGTGTTGTATCTTTGGGACATTGAAGGATTAAGAGGTGGTAGGAACTGTTTTATTTATTTATTTACTATTTTCTATAGGTGTAAATGATCAATGCAAGAGATGCATACGCGTGTCACAATAGATTGAAAGAAATAGGGGTATTTGCTAAGTAAAACTATTATGAAAATAGACTACCACAAAGTGACTGCCTAATAAATGGATGAATTTTTTACAGTCAAAACATTGTGAATAAAATTAGTGATCATCGTATAAGCTGCATAAAAATAAAAATCAGAAATTTAGGCGTTTTCCAGTATGTAAAACAATCCGGGATCATAACCGTCGAGGTGATCTTCAAAGATAGACATTATAGACAATACAAGGACAATTACTCTCAAGTGATAGTCGACTTCGGGGAGAACTTGACGTGACACTCAAAGAAGAAGAAGAAAAAATATTTTTGGTCACAATAATAGCTAACTTTTTACCATACATAGTAACAGCAAGATTTTAATTTTGTCCCAATTTAAATTAGACCATGGCATTTTATTGATATTTTCGCTGAATTAAACGTAATTATAATTTTCAACGCAACGTAATTTCATCTACAAACACGATATTTAAAATGAGTTTAATATAATTACGGTATGGGTAAGAAGCGTCATTAAATTTTAAGATGAGACTTCGGAAAGGCGATATTATTGGGTTTACAAAATAATTATAATGTCTTTATTAAACACGGGTATTATAAACCATCAATCTGTGTTTATTGCGTAGAATACAATGGTGAAGCAACGTCATTATTTTTAATAACGTCATAGCGTTGTAAAACAAAATTTAGAAATTTGGGTATTCATAAATTGGCTCGGTCTTAAAAGGGTTAACATAAAATTACATTTAATTTTAGACCAAATAGAATTTAGATTTACAACATTTTGAGTGTGTCCAAATACTTGTTCACAAATCTGGATTATCTTCAATTATATGAGTTATTTTTATATTATTTTTTGACATCTCAACATAGATGAAGAAGAATTCATTAATGAATTGGTGAATGTTACACGAGTGTCAAGTGATCACTTAAACCAGCTGTAAATGCCCAGACTTCCATATTCTTCTTCATCTATGTTAAGATGTCAAAAAAAAAAAAAATTATTTTACATGCATTTCTTGATGGATCTGCATTTTATGGAATAAAAAAACAACTATTTATTTTTTAAACATAAATTTCATTCAACCAGCGATTGGGTTTCGTCGTTACCGACATCATCAGACTGGTGATGTCGGTTTCACTGTACTCTCTAGATTTAACACCCCATCTAGCCCTTCAAATACATCACAGGCTTCACTCAACCCGAATCCTCAGAAAAAAATATTCTCAAAAATTTATTATTATTATACATCAAATTTAAAATAATAAACGTCGAGTTCGCGTCACAAACCTGTTACGTATTTCGAAAATTTATTCACAACTGGAAGGAGAGAAAAAAACAAATTACATTATTCTTTATTTCGCTTTCATTTCAAAATGAAATGCTTTCAAAGACCTTTTTAAAAATCGTAAAAAGCATATTTTGCGTTCTTTTATTCGGCATTCACTTCTTTTATAATGAACCCAATTCATGGCATTACAAAGAAATAAGTAAAACAACGTTACCGCCATCACCAAAAGGGTGATATATGTACGACTGATTTGGTGGGTTTTCATGAATCGGGGAATCTATTTTCGGGCTACTATGCCGCGAGACATGGCCCATATATTACTGTTGCATATATAACACCTTTCAATAGGCCAAGTTTTAAAGTAAATATTTAATAAAACATTTGTATTCCTCGATTAGAGTTCAAAGTAGTTCAACGGAGGATTTTTTCAATCATTTTTATATAAATCGAGGACATTACTAGCAGAACGCATTAATATATCATATACAAGTAATTCATTTCAAATTGGACGTTTTACTAACCAAATTACATTGAAACCTTACTAATCAAATTATAGTTTAAAAAATCAAATTTGACGTTTTAAAAAACAATTTGGACATTATATGTACTGTTGTTTTTTTTTGTAAGGTCAAGGGATCTTGCATCCCTTATAAGACCCTGCGACCATATAAGATCTACTGTGACCTCCCTCTATATCACAACACACTCTCAAGACCTTCATGAGTCATGTAGCTCATGACCTGTCTTGGTGGTAAGAGCTTCATCTACTGTAGCTTATTAAAAAGTTGAATTTTCAAAAATATATTTGTAAAACTTCCAATCTAGACATTCATACACATTACACATTCATTTAAGTCAAATTACTACTTATTTATTGTAAAGAATGTATCGAGTATAAGCATTCATAATAATACCCAATAGTACATTCTTTACAATTGTTTAAAAGAATGTAATTTAAAGTACACAAGTGATTTGAAAACCAAGTTTTTTTTAAATTTATAGGTAAAATTTATAAATTCTTAAATAGATGAAACATTTTACCACATAACTGTTTCAATTAAAAAAATATGCATATATTTGGTTAAATTTAGGTACTCTGAAGTAATGACGTCATATTTCACGTTTCAATGTCCGCCTCCGTATTGTAATGGACAGCACGATCAACTACCGTACTGGAGGTCCCGGGCTCGATTCCCAGGGGGGGTCAAATAAATATAAGTGATTTTTTCACTCTTATATTTATTCAATATTACCTAGGACTGGTACATGTGTTAACGATCAAAATAACACTGCGTTTATATAATGCAGCGCTCTATGCACCATTGGCGCACCCCAAGATAAGGGTTTGAATGAATAATTTTAACAACATTATATGTTATAAATTTCTAAGTGTAATTTGAAAAATATATATTTTTTTTAAATATTAGAGCTTTACTTTTGATTCACTTTACAAAATATGCTCGATTTTTTTGTTAAATTTACTTTGAAGTCATAACTTTTATTATCTAGGCGACAGACGTTTCAATGTTTCCGACGTTATGCTGTGAATTTTTAAGGAAAATTTAAAAAAAATCAAATAGAATAAAAAAATACAGCGTTACTTTGGATTCAATTTACAAAACATGTGTAGTGTGGAAAAATTGTAATAAATTTGATAAAATTTTGACGCATGGGTCATATTCTATGCACGCATCACGTACATAATTCATATTTCATGTACGATTAGGGAACATGAATCATTTTTAAAACTAGCCGTCTAGTTGTCAAAATAAAGAATAGCGGCAAATACCTTTTATCTATGTTTTTTTATTTACTATTTTCGCATGGTTCGTGAAAGCAAAACGTGAAAACGAACGGTAATACATTAAAAGTATTATTAACTAAAACATTTTGAGTGTGTCGAAATACTTATTCACAAATCAGGATTGTCTAACTTTAAAAATGTATATATATTTTATTAACATGTATGTATTTCGGCTCAATACAGGCTTTGCCTTAAGAGTTTCAAATTATTTATTTAATATGTTTTAAGCTATTTTTTTAATTATATGCCTATATATATATAATTAAAAAAATGTAAAAAAAAAATATCTACAAAAAAAAAATATATATATATATATATATGTTTTGGAGTTATTTTTTATATTATGTTTTGACTTCTTAACATAAGTGAAGAAGAATGTGGTTGTCTGGGCATTTACAGGGCTTACGACATTTAGCGATTTTAGCACTATGTTTCGAATATTAACTATGTCTATGAAACGTGATACGTATTTTGTAAAATGTGTATGGTACCTACCTTGAGCGATTGACCTTTAATTTTCATTTAGTTAGATACAACATTTCGAGTGTGTCCAAATAATTGTTCACAAATCTGGATTATCTCCAATTAGGAGTTATTTTAAATTGGTTGTTAAATTGGTTGTTAAATGGGTTGTCAATCATGGGTAGAATAAGTAAATGTTACACTTTATAAAGTGATCACTTAAATCAGCCTGTGACGGTCGTAAGCCCTGTAAATGCCCACAACTCCATATTATTTGTGATAAAAAAAATACTGATCTGCGTTTACCGTAATAATTATGATTAGATTCATGAATTAAAACGTCTGAAATATTAAGCAATAAAACACATAAAAGCTATCGGTTCATCTGAAGCCTATCCGGATTGCATCTCTATTCTATCCTTAAAGGATCTTTTATACCGTTTTATTACGGTACCTTCCCTGTTCATTCCAGGTTTGTCATCTGACTCCTGAAATGATTTATTGCTCGTTATAATATTGTGATGAGGAGAATTTGCAAGGATTATGAAAGGATATCTTATCTACAAGACAAATTGAAATGTAAACGGAACTTACAACATTTTGAGTGTGTCCAAATACTTGTTCATTAATCTAGATTATATCCAATTATAAGAGTTATTTTCTTAAGAATACTTCAATATTTTTCTTCATCTATGTTGAGATGTCAAAAAAATCATTATAATAAACGGAACTTGGTTTCAAACGCGTAGCTAACGTCAACTAGTTACATAGAATTTTTATTTATTTATTATTCAAGTTTTACTTGGTAAATGCCACTATTTCTTCAAATCCATTATGACACGTGTTTCGATGCATCTCGCATCTTTTTGAACCAGAAAGCATCGACACAAGTGTGAAATTAGATTTTAAGTAATAGCGGTATTTACAAAATAAAACTTAAATTTGAAATGGATGGATATTATTGATATTATCACAAAGTTACTGCCGAATTAATTAATAAATTTTTTTTACTCGGACACAGGTTTTTTTACATGACTTTTTTGACATCTCAACATAGATGAAGAAGAGATTTGATGGTTTTTTATCAATGTTGAAATGTCAAAAAAAAATGTTAAAAACGTGTTGTTTGCATGCTGGTGTAGTGATTTTCCTGACGAAGATACGGGTACTTCTCGAAACAGGTAAACTAAAATCTCGGCGGGTGGTAAACAGATTTTTTTGTAAAAATGTAAGCAACAAAATAAATGCGAGTGCTTTATCAATTGTCAATATCCAAAAAGGATACTTTCTGTTTATTCCTCAGCCCATAAATGAGTGTCATATTTTCATTGTGCTTTTGTGAAGCTTCGCGTATTGACAACATATCGCTCACTCATTTCAAGAACGTCATAAATCAAAAATCGTCAATTTTCAGTTGTGCATGTTTTTAGAATGCCCAGAAAATGTACTATATCCCAGCAAAAGAGGCATATTTTCAATTTAATATTCACCCGCTATAGGGCAGAAAGTGTTGTTTTTGCATTTTGAAGAAATGGTATTGTTTAATTATTTATTTTAATATACTAAATATTTTTCAAATGGAGAAAAAACCTTAAGGTTTTACCTAAAAAGATCTGTTGCACACTAAAAAGTTCAATAAGTGGCTAGTAATTTATTTTTAATACATTTTATTATATTTTTAAACTTTAAAAACGTTGTCCTGAAAAATCAAGTTTATTGATTTATGACGTTCTTGAAAGGAGTGAGCGATATGTACGAACATTGATTTTTTTCATCTTTAACATAATACATGCATGGTGTAAGTACAATAAGTGTGGATGGAAGATTAAGTCGAGGTCGTCTGTGATGGACTCGAATAAATTATATCTATTAGAAACTGGTTGTGTTGAGCCATGATAATTGACTGCTATTACCAAGTTTGGGTGGATAATACGGTGTTATGTTATTACTAAACCTCCACAGAAAAAATACCTATGGTTTTTTACATATTATTCAATTCAATTCAAAACTATACCATTGTAAAAATTAAACTGATTTATAAGTAAGATCATTTCTCATACCCCTACCCTTTTCAAGAGTGGCACAAGTCTAAACGTACCAAACAGACAAAAATGATTTTAAAAAATATAATAAAACCCTTATCCGCACCCCAATGGTGCATAGGGCACTGCGTCATATAATAGTTTCAAATAATTTCTTTTAATATGCTTCTTATGCCTATTTATTATACAGGTTTATTGTTTTAATATTTTGCCATGTATTAGTAATAGTTTTGGTTCCTTAAAAAAAAATTGTTACTTTATTATTTGTGTTCCAGTCTTGTTAACCTTAATCCCATGTCCCAAAATGAGAAATAGAAATTACACATCGTGAATATTATATGTATTTATGATTTGTGTATGTAAGATATCTTGAACAAAAAATAATAAAAATTAAATAAAAAAATTGTCACAATTCTCCTACTAAAGTTTGACAATACTACCACCTTATAGCGGTCAAGAAAAATATGTGTATTCAAAATTAAAACATATGAATCAGGTATACTGCCAGTGACTACATATGCATTAAAGACCATGGCTCTTACAAAAAGAAATGCAAAAAAAGCTCAAATGCACACAGCGATCCATAGAAAGACCCATGCTTGGTTTAAACCTAAGAGACAGGCGCCGTGGCGTAGTTGGATAGGTTCGACTGCAAAACTGGCGTCACGGGTTCGATTGCCACCAAGTGCAAAATAAATTCAGGATAGACTTATTTTCAATTGGTCTTTGTGATGTATTTTTCACATTTACCTCCCCTATTCTCACTATGCTACCTGCAGACAAACCTCTAACAGAGGATTTGCGGGTTATTCCTTTAAATAATAAAAATAATAAAAATGACCAGAATAGCGGATTTTATGTTATTTTGTAAACGATGAAATTAATGAATTTATCGCAGCGCCATCTGTTGAACATTAATATACCCAATGTTTATTGTCAAAAAAACTTGCTTTTGTCTTTTTAAATGCCGTGTTCTTATGTATATATGGTAAATTTCACAATACTAAATAAGTATTGTGAAATTGACCTTATGTATAAGAAATGTGCGATTCCCCTTTACTTTCTTTACCATTTAATTAAACTGAGCCTCAGCAACTCTTGGCTTGGTTCTGATAACAGTCACTTATCTATCTATTATTTGTTTGAAAATTATTACAGCTTATATGTACATATTTTTTTTTGGAAATCGCTAGATTGACAGTGATAAAAGCCAATTAAATAATTCCACATTTATGTTATGAATATGGTTGAACATAAAGAGATAAAAAAAAGAGAAGAGAAAACTTACGCGAGTCAAATTACGATATATACATTTTTTTTTAATTTCTATTAAAAGCATGATTGTATTTCATTTGTCGTCTTTCTCTGGTCTCAATAATTTTATTTTTATACAAATGTCAAATCGCAATAATTTTATTTTAATGACCTGATGATGGAATAATTATACGAAACCGGTAATCACAAATAAATGTTTATAAAAGTAGTATTACACAATGTAAACATTGGACGATAAGTAGATTGTTTTACGATAATTTTATTCAAATGAAATGGTTTATTTTGTATACGAGATATTAACAAAGTGTACATCAATCACTTACCACCGAGTGTTGTCACAACTTCCACAAGTCCCCAATTTCCAAAACGTCACATTTGCTATCTCTCACATCACTTGTCACAACTCAACTCACAAAATCTCAGAATACGAGACTTATCTGAACGCTCAAATAAGCTATTGTTTGCCAATCTAGTACCTATCGAGGGTAAGAATAACTAACCACCTCTATTAGCTTGCTTAAACTTGCTGGGGTAGTTTTTCTAAAACCTTCCAACTGTCACCTGACAAAGTTCACTTGATAATCACACCTCTATTGCACTGAAAAACTCACAAAAAAACTAGTCAACAATTTGTTTTGAATACTAAAAACACACTTTTTATTCGAAGTTTTTCACTTTTGGCGGGAATTCGAAATAAAACAAGAGCTGGTGATCCGAAAATTTAATCGGAAAATGGACATTTATCCCCTTAAATAAACTTAAATGTATTGTCTAATTTTATATTCACGATACGTGCAGACGTTGCGTGCATTAAATACGGAGTTCCCGGTAGGAAAAATCAGTTTAATAAAATCGAAATAACATCCCCTGCTAGCGGCGCGGGTAAATATTTGCACAGTTTTCGGCGGTAGTTTGTTGGGGGGGTCCAAAAAGGCTACAGTCACTGCATCAACATTGGCCGTACGCAAACAAGGGAACGTTTCACATGTCAAATTTACGATTATTCACGGGAAAACGCGCGGAGACGCGGCACAACCTCCCCTCGCGGCGACTCGGAGCGAACTGAAATTCAACGCAGCCTTCGTACGGGAGCATTTTCGCGCCACTACTGTATACCTGTTTCTCTCTGCCGCGCGGTACTACGCATCTAACCTCTCTTTCGAACTTATATTTTTCGAATAATTCCATCAGACTCTTATTAGATTCTGATTTAAAATTTGAAATAGTTATTTTTTTTTTATGTTCTAATCTAGGTAGGTACCGGTGAATAGGTAGACTCCTGGATGTACCGATTTACCCTTTACACGCTATCTCGTCATCCCCGTCTGTCACACGACTTCATAGATCTTATCTCTCTATCCCGCCACGCTTTTAGCTCGCTCCCGCGCTAAAAAGTGATGCCGTCTCGCTCTGCGGTTCGGTCCCATCTCCCTCGCGTACATCACAGGGTGTATAGGCCATCCCTCTCTACGCGCACTACCCAATTTCGCCAATCGAAATCGTGAAGTTAAATTTTTTAATGAATTTCCAATAGGAAAGGATTTTCAATTTCTGGCTGAGTGTAACGCAATTACTTGTTTGAATAGCTATACAAGATGTTTCTCCCGCCCTTTATTCTAATTCCCAACTCAAAGAACTCATTTAAATAGAACTTAATTTCAGATTAATAACGTTTGTGGTCTACATTCAAAGGAGAACCATGAAGAACGACGTGCTAATTATGGTTCATCACCAGCTTGTAACAATAATATCTGTAGATTGTAATAATTCATAGAAATATTTGCAGATAGAAAAATCACAAAAAAACATATACAAATCAATGTCAATAAAAATACAAATGTTCTTAGACTAACTTATTAACCAACCATAACGCCACTCTCCGCAGGGGTAAATACAATAGAACGCCTCACAACTCTGTTTTTTTTTGTTTGTTGTTTTTTGAAGTACAAAAATATTATATAATATATATATATATATAAAACCCTTATCCGCACCACAATGGTGCATAGGGCACTGCGTCATATAAACGCAGTGTTATCTTGATCGTTTACACATGAAGGAAAGGTGATCAGCCCTCCGCTTCAGGTACCAGTCCAGGGTAATATTGAATAAATATGACAGTGAAAAAAATCACTAATATTTATTTTACCCTACTTGGGAATCGAACCCGGGACCTCCAGAACGGTAGCCGAGCGTGCTGACCATTACACTACGGAGGCGGACAAATACAAATCAATGTCATAAAAATATAAATGTTCTTAGACTAACTTATTAACTAACCATAACGCCGCTCTCCGCAGGGGTATATACAGAGAATAGAACGCCTCACCACTCTGTTTTTTTTTGTTTGTTGTTTTTTGAAGTACAAAAATATTTTATGATATCGAAACAAAAAAAGATCCCACAAAGGCATGGCCATGTGAGTATACATTTTATTTTAGGTTATAGTAAAAGGGACAATAAAGAATACAAAAGATGTAAGAAATATAAATATATTAAAAGTGCTAATATTAAATACAAATATTTGATTTCAACAGTAAAAAAAAAAAAAAAAAATTAAAATAAATATTCTTTGCCTCTTCCACATTCACGCAACTCCTCATTCATACCAGACACATGAGGTAACTTGGTGGACCTGTGCAAAAAAACATGCTGATTATGTTTATGACTTTGTGAGAATACATTCACTGTTAATATGTATTTATATGTATATATGTACTTATATATATAGTATATATTTAACAAGTAAATGAAATCTTCCATTTAATTAGACTGAGCCATAAAATCTCGTGGCTGGGTACAGCTATTATTATATTGGTAACTTACCATCACGTCTCTTCCCACAGGGGTACGCAGAGAGAATAAAACGCCACACTAATAGGTCTTCGCAAAAAATCTTCGCCTTTTCCACATTTATACATCTCTTCATACATATCCGCCGCTTATTCCGACTACTGACCTGAGCACCTTCAAGTTTTTGAAACGCTTGATCATGCCAAGTTTTTCTCGGACTTATTCTGCTTCTATTACTAACCACATTCTTTTCATCAATTGTTTTATCATTTATTCTTTCCCCACCCGTTTGATGCACATTCCCAAACCACCTCAACATACCTTTCTTAATTCTATCGAATATCTTTCATGCATCGTGTTCCCGCCAATTCGTCTGAGAGATCAGATTTCGACTGCATTTATTCTACTTTTATCCTCCTTTTGCCAACTCCATGCTTCACTTCCTTACATTAGGGCTTAAATCAGGACTTTATCTTTAAAAAAAGTCAAATCGATTGTTTTTATTGTTTATATGGTAAAAATACTGTTTTTAACAGTTTAAATTCATATCATTTTTTGACATCTCATCAAAGATGAAGAAGAATATGGAAGTCTGGGCATTTACGGGGCTGACGACCGTCATAGGCTGGTTTAAGTGATCACTTTACACACGTGTAACATTCACCAATTCTACCCATTATTGACAACCACACTACTCAAATTCTTGGAAGTTCTGTATAAATGAACCATTTAGAAACCTTGTTCTTGAATCACTATAACTTCACTAGAGACATCTATTGGTGAGATGTAAAGAAGCTTTTTACTAAGCAGAAACTCTTATATTAGTATGTGAGGTCCGAATCCTGGATTATAATCACACACATGAGAAACGCCAGAAAATACCATTTTAATTTTTATTATTTATCCTTATAATTTGACCAGACAATTTATTTACAACATTTTGAGTACGAACAAGTATTTGGACACACTCAAAATGTTGTAATTTAAATTCATTTTCTAGACGTTTTTACTTTTACAATCTTGAAATTAGTAACGCAGCTCTCTCCAATAAAGAGACTTAGCTCTTGTGCTTGGAAAGGGATTTACACTTATTATTTATTGTTTATGTTTGTTGGTAATAACATTTATAATTTTTATATTTTTTTATGTTTTTCTTTTTTTCTTTCTAATAACACACACACACACACACACACACACACACACACACAGACACACGGAAAATCTGCGTTGAAAAGTCGAATGGTGAACATATTTGTCCTCTCTGGATCTTTTAAAACTATGCTTCTCAGCATTGTATGTATGTCCCTACTAGAATCAACATCACACGCATACACACACGCATTGATTCATTTGCTAGATATACACTAAATATTTTGTACTAATCTTTATGTTTCTGTGATTAACTATAATTGGCTTGTTTAATGTATATATCTTAATTGTTTTGTTTTACATATGTTGCTGTTGTTAACCTAAATAAAAATGAATAAATAAATTTAAAAATAGATTAACATGTACCTATATAAATTTATTTTTCAGCATTTTAATGTCTTCAATTTTTTTATATATATGTATGAAGGTTATTGAAGTACTTGTATTCCCAAATATTTAAAGTTCTGTTGCAATTGTTTGGTATTGCATTTTGGTATTGTAAATATACATTTGCATTGTCCGCCTTCGTAGTGTAATGGTCAGCACGCTCGGCTACCGTTCTGGAGGTCCCGAGGGGGGTAAAATAAATATAATTAATTTTTTCACTGTAGTATTTATTCCATATTACCCTAGAAAGGTATCTGAAGTGGAGGGCTGATCACCTTTACTTCATGTGTTAACGATCAAGATAACACTGCGTTTATATGATGCAGTGCCCTACGCGCCATTGGGGAGCGGGTAAGGGTTTGAACGAATGAAATATACATTCGGTTTACATATTACTCCCTTCTTTTCTCTTACTATTGTGACATTAACATTTAATATTCCTCATATGCTGGAGTTCTCATTCGCACGCAATTCTTGATTTAATAACTAAGTTTATATGATGCAGTGCCCCATGCGCCATTGGAGATCGGGTGAGGGTTTGAATGAATTAAATATACATTCGGTATACTCCCTTCTTTTCTCTTATGATTGTGACATTAACATTTAATATTCCTCATATGCTGGAGTTCTCATTCGCACGCAATTCTTGATTTAATAACTAAGTTTATATGATGCAGTGCCCCATGCGCCATTGGAGGTCGGGTGAGGGTTTGAATGAATTAAATATACATTCGGTATACTCCCTTCTTTTCTCTTATGATTGTGACATTAACATTTAATATTCCTCATATGCTGGAGTTCTCATTCGCACGCAATTCTTGATTTAATAAAGTCGAGAAAAAATACCCTATTGAAAACATAACTCGTTTATTCTTCAAGTAGGGCGCCGACTTTGATATTCAAATTCCACTTGTGTTTAAATTTCGTATAGTATTTGCATATTCTCTAAGCTAATTTAAATATGATACCGCATAGTCACTGTGTTGTTAAAGCGAGTGAAATACGATCAACATTTTTAAATGTGTATGGCCGTTATTTTTATTGAACTTAAACTGGGGTTTTCAACGTTAAACCTCGGCGTCTGATACGTTCTTAATTATCAATAAAATTCTGAATAAACAATTAATGAAAAAATGGGTAAAATATTCTAATCACACTGTAGTCGAAATTTGTGGTAGCAATACACGTGACTGGCGTCTCTTTTCGACGCGGGGTGTTTAGGATTTTTTCTCTCGTTCTCGCGGCACACTTATGTACGTGCGACGGCATTGTCGAAACTGGTTTTCGATACTGGAATATTATTTTGTATTTTTTTACCGTACACATTTGATATCGTTAATGTACATATGTATATAAGTTTTTTGAATAATTAAAACGAAGTAATGTTTTTAATTTATTAATTGAGCTGACATTTATTTAGAAAAATTTCAGTACGTTGTTTAAAAAATATTCAAAATAAAATCATTAATTTGTTACCGTCACTAGTTCTTTATGTAGAAACGACTATTTCGACTTCCAAAAAAGTACTATTTTTTTCTTCTTCTTCTTTGGCTGTTTCTTTGTCTTCTTCGTCTTTGTTTTCTTTATTTCTTTTTTATTTTTTAAAGAAAAATATTTGCGTTTTTATTATTTTCAAAAATACTTCATTTTCATACTATTTCTGTGAGCCGAAGTGGCTCATTATTAAAAATTCGTATCAAATTGTGGTAGAGTGGGTTCGATCCAAAAAACTCTGACTCAAGAGTCACCGACACTAACCACCAGACCACAAACCGACACTTTCTTCACTTTCTTCTTCTTCGCTTTATTGTTATACTTTTTATTTATCATCCTTTTCTTGGTCTTCTTTTTCGTCATCATCTTCTTTTTTTACGTCATCTTCTTCATCTTCGTCGTCTTCTTCATCTGCAACTTCTTTTCCATCTTTGTCTTCTTCTTCTTCTTCTTTATCCTCTTCTATTTCTTATTTGAGGCTGTTCACTACTCGATAGTATTCCAGCCATAAAACTGCATTCGATAATTAAATGCATGAAATAAAATAATCAAATTCAATATTATATATGACTCAATGTATGGATATAGAAAAAATTAGCTCTGCAAGTGCAGTGTGGCATTCTATTATCTCGTCTTATTCATGCTGGGAAATAACTCAACGGTAGTACTAGTAGTATAAAACATAATTTTCTGCATATAAGACGCAACTTCTATACACTCTTCATGGACACTTCTGTATTTGAATCTACACCAGTCACATTTCGAATGATAATGGAAGTATACATATCGCTCACTCCTTTCAAGAACGTCATAAATCAAAAATCGTCAATTTTCAGTTGTGCATGTTTTCGGAATGCCCAAAAAATGTACTATATCCCAGCAAAAGAGGCATATTTTTTACTTAATATTTACCCGCTACAGGGCAGAAAGTGTTGTTTTTGCATTTTGAAGAAAAGGTATTGTTTAATTATTTTTTACAATATACTTAATATTTTTCATATGGAGAAAGAACCTTTAGGTTGTACCTTAAAATATCAGTTGAACACTAAAAAGTTCAATAAGTGGCTTGAAATTTATTTTTAAACTTTAAAAACGTTCTCCTGAAAAATCAAGATTTTTGATTTATGACATTCTTGAAAGGAGTGAGCGATATGTTCATTCTCAGGACTTCGAACATATCAATGAATATAATTTCTAGTTGGTACGAGAAGGAAAAAAAATACATTAAACTTAGTTACTGGAGCCTTTTTGTGCTAGATTTTTGGGTTCAAAGGATTGTCGCGAAATTCCTCAAGGGAAAAGGGGTGTAGTTTGTATTTTGTATTTGCATTTGAGATTTCGGCTCACATTCCTACCCCAAGTAACCACCCCATAAGATATAAGAGGTAAATAAGATTATAAGATACACCACTGCGCCCCGAACTCTTTGGGTCGTTTTTTTTATGATACTTTTCTTTTCTTTTTTTGACATCTCAAGATAGATGAAGAAGAATCTGAAAGTCTTTGTATTTCGGGGCTTGCGACTGTCATAGGCTGGTTTAATCATGATTGATCACTTTACACACGTGTAAAATTCATCATTCTTATGATTTTCATGATTAACAACCACACTACTCAATTATATTATTTATTGATTCGGCATTAACTTTATGGAATGACATGATTATTTTATTAAAATGAAACGCTTGAATATACCACTTTATCGAGTTTTATTTTTATATACGACTAGTTTCGAAAACGACATTTGTTTTCATCTTCTGGTACAAAATAAAACAGTTAAATTAAAAGTTACAAATTAAAAGTTTTAATTTGTACCAGAAGATGAAAACAACTGTCATTTCCGAAACTAGTCGTAAATAAAAATTAAACTCGATAAAGTGGTATATTCAAGTGTTTAATTTTAATAAAATACACACTACTGAAATTTTGGAAGTAATATTTATGCTTTAATTGAATTGATGCATAAGCTGTTTTGAATATTGTAAGCATTAACTTTGTGGATCATAGTGATATAATATTTTGAGAAATAAAAAGATTTTGTTTTTTGATCCACTCACATTGTTATTAACAACCATGTATTACAAACTAAACCCTGAAGAGGGCAACAGGTTGTTGCCGAAACTAGTTGGTTGATGTAAGTGGATCAAAAAACAAAGTCTTTTTATTTTTATTTCTCATAATAATATGATGCATAAGCATTATGAAAACAAACACATTAGAATGATATGTTTTTATTATCTTTCTTTTCCATTTAACCAGACTGAGTCACGGTTACGCATAGCCGGGTACATCTAGTACAAAGTAATAATAGAAAATAGAGCTTTTAATTATATTACAATTTCAAGGATATAATATTCTTGGTGGTCATATTTATACGTATTTCAATTATTACTGGTACCCGGCTCTGCCCGCGTCTTATTCTTAAAATAAGCCTTGGGCATTTTTTTTAGCCTCGCGAGACGCATTGAAAATTTATAAGCTGCCAAATAAAACATTAGTTTTTATTTAAAAATTAAGCAGCTTGCTAACAGATTTTTTTGATTAAAATTATTTTTAATTTGAGTAATACCATATATGTACGACATATGTTCGTAAGTGTAACAAAAAGGTGTATTAAAAATATTACACAAATCATCATATAGATATTTATGGTAATTGGCGGACCGCCTAGAATGGATTGGTAGCTCAAAAATATATAATTTATTGGGATGTGTTATAATTTTCTGTTTTCAATTTAAGTTTTAATAATAATAAAACCCTTATCCGCACCCCAATGATGCATAGGGCACTGCGTCATATAAACGCAGTGTTATCTTGATCGTTTACACATGAAGGAAAGGTGATCAGCCCTCCGCTTCAGGTACCAGTCCAGGGTATTAATACAGTCCAATAATATTGAATAAATATTACAGTGAAAAAATCACTTATATTTATTGAACCCCCCTTGGGAATCGGACCCGGGACCTCCAGAACGGCAGCCGAGCGTGCTGACCATTACACTACGGAGGCGGACTAATTTAAGTTTTACTTGCTAAAAACCACTGTTTTGAAAAATTTATTGTAAAACGCGTTTCGATGCATTCCGCATCATTTTCGAACACCGTATAGGCGCTTATCCACAACCCGGAATTTTACCGTCCGGCAGTCCGTTTTTAAAAAAATTAAAGCGACTACGACAGTTTAGCGTGATCGAATTTACGCGCAACGTGTTCACGCACCGATCAAGAGCACCGATCCGAAGAAAGATGGACAAAAGCACAATCCAATCCAAGCCAATAATTATTTTAAAACGCTAACTTACGTGCCGTGTTATTACGTGTAGTGGACAAACGCCCTATTTGTTTCAAATACGGTGATTAAAAATTATGCAGAAATACACTGAAATGTGTGTGACAGTAGGTTTTAAGAAATAGTAGTATTTACCAAGTAAAAAAAGTATTTACCAACGGAAAGATATTACCAAAAAATGTCAGGCGAATTTATTGATGATTTTTTTCAGTTCAGTTTATATCCATTATTCATTGGGCTATAAGAGGAATTAAAATAATATTATTATCTATTTCATTTACTTATATATTATCAAACACAAACATATTAACAATTTAAATTAACTCACTTACTAACATCTACGTCACTTCTCTGCAGGGGTACGCAGAGAAAATAGAACGCCACACCAGTCTATATTTGCAACCAATCTTCGCATCTTCCATATTTATGCATGTCCTCATACATTGGGTTAACAACAGCATTATATGTTAATTAATTAAACCATATCCCTCCCTAGGTGGAGCATATGGAGTCCACAAACTGTGTCCAGGCTTTTCTGTCGGCTGCCAGCTCCCTTGCATCCTCCCAAGTCAGATCTGCGTCCCGAAGTTCTGACGAGAACTGCCGACGAATTGTCAGCAGTGGTCGTCCTGGCCGACGCGAACCTGATGCCTTGTAAAAGAAGCAAGCTTGATTAAGGCTCTCAGGAGGCATGCGGAGTACATGGCCAAGCCAACTGAATCGCCTTTTCTTGACGACAGTTGTGACCAAGATTTGCTGCGTTCTACGCCTTATCTCTTCATTCCTCACAAAGTCAAACCACCGCAAGCCTAAAATTCTCCGCAAACACCTATTCTCAAAGCTTAGTACACGGCTGCTCTGGGTCCTTGTATATATAATCATATAACATATGTTAAACAAAACAATTAAAATATATACATTAAACAAGCCAATTATACTATAACCACAGAAATATAAAAAATTAGTACAAAATATTAAGTGTAAATCTAGCAAATTAATGAATATGTGTGTGTGTGATGTTGATTCTAGTAGGGACATACATACAATGCAGAGAAGCATAGTTTTTAAAGATCCTGAGAGGACAATATGCTCACCATTCATCTTTTCAGTACACATTTTCCACAACTGTATCAATGAATAAATAAAAATCCAACATTTTGTGTGTGTCCAAATACTTGTTAAAAAATCTAGATTATCTCCAATTACAGGAGTTATTTTCAAATTATTTTTTGACGTCTCATCAAAGATGAAGAAGAATATGGAAGTCTGAGCATTTACGGGGCTGACGACCGTCATAGGCTGGTTTAAGTGATCACTTTACACGTGTGTGAAAAAATCACTTAAACCAGCCTATGACGGTCGTCAGCCCCGTAAATGCCCAGACTTCGATATTCTTCTTCATCTTTGATTAGATATCAAAAAATAATATGAAAATAAAAAATAAATAAATTCCGATTATTCCGACTACTGACCTGAATACCTGAAAGTATTTTATAATATAAATATAAATAAATAATAAAAATATATAATATAAATAAAAAAATTAAAATATTGAAAACCTTTGATTCAAAGTATAAAAAAAACTTATTTGCATTCGGATATTCAGGATGAATCCCGAAAGTCCCAGTATTAGAAACTTACTTAATTACTATCGGGATCAAACCTTCGGGATCCCGAATTATCGAATTTCGGAACTGCATCCCATATTCCCCGTGGATTATACACAATGTACGGGTATAAATACATACGTATTTTGTACGAAATCATTAAAGCATCTCGCAGCCAAATTGTTTTATGCCGAGTTCGTTGAATGAGCTTTTAAAACCGAATTTTCGTATGTTTCATCAAACTGTTTTTTTTATTTCTCTTGATTCACAAGTAAGTTTTGTTTAAGGGTTGCCAAAACAATTTATGTGTATTTAATATCGATATTATTTATTTATTATTGAATATGATATTTAATTATCAATTGAATATAAATTTATTACAATACATATTCATCATTTCATGTAACATTCTAATATTTTTATTTTGCAATTAAAATTGTGATGTTCCAACATGCCGGTTCACCTCAAGGGTAGGCAGAGAAAATAGAATTCCACACCACTCTGTCTTTCCAATCATTTGCCACTTCTACATTTATGCTTCTCCTCATATTTACTGCCGATTACTCTGACTCCTGATTAGACCACTGTTAAGTATGAAAAATGCTTGATCATGCTAAGTTTTATTCGGTCTTCCTTTACTCCTATCTTCCACTGCATTTGCGTCGTTTATTTTATTTTGAATATAATTATATATATCGCTCACTCCTTTCAAGAACGTCATAAATCAAAAATCATCAATTTTGAGTTGTGCATGTTTTCGTAATGCCCAGAAAATGTACTATATCCCAGCAAAAGCGGCAAATTTTTTACTTAATATTTACCCGCTACAGGGCAGAAAGTGTTATTTTTGCATTTTGAAGAAAAGGTTTTGTTTAATTATTTTTTTAAAAATATTAAATAATTTTCAAATGGAGAAAAAACCTTCAGGTTTTACCTAAAATAATATATTGCACAGTAAAAAGTTTAATAAGCGGCTTGATATTTATTTTTAATACATTCTATTATATTTTTAAACTTTAAAAACGTTCTCCTGAAAAATCAAGTTTTTTGATTTATGACGTTCTTGAATGGAGTGAGCGAATTGTGACAGTCAGTAAGGCAAATGGCGTAAATCTACCACCAGACGTCGCGCATGCATTGAACTGAAAAAAAACAAGAGATATCAGATGAAAAAATATTGTATTTGTTGAAGTGTCATATTATATGTGAATTATAAAAGATTATTATAGAATAAACTTTTACTGTCGTTTCTTTAATAACAAAGCAACACACTGTTCATATTATTATTTTAAACCCACTAATTTACTAAGAAAAATATTACCACGTTATATATAAATGTACGTACATAAATTTTTTACGTTTTTTGCAAAAATCGTTTATTTATTTTTAAAATAAGAAATGAATTCGTCGTCATGTTTTAAAGTTGCTCTAGCTATTAGTTTTAATTCATCATATTATTATTATTATTAAACAGCGATATTCGATTCAGGGTTGCCTGTAACGACCGGTTTCTTCTTATACCCTCAGGTATTAAGTGAGATATTACGGTTTGATGTGTATTTAGATACTGTTTGATAAATAAAGGTTTGCAGCCCTGACACATTGTGCAGTAACACAATAATTTCCCTCGTCCGTTCGATACATCGCATCGCAAATGCGTTATCTTTTAAACTCTACTTGCTATTTCCAGGGGTCCCCAACATGTTTAAACTTTTAATCAAATGCATTTTTTTTAAATATGTTTTATTAGGTGTTATAGAAAGAATAGGTATGAAATGTGGATATAAAATATTGTATATGAACCTAAATTGGATGGACTAGTGGTGAAGTATGTTAATAAGTGACTGTAGTTTTATTTTAATACGTAGTCCATGCAATTTTTATTCCATGCATGTTATTATGTTAAAAATAATGGTCAAAGTGTTCGTTTTAAAACTATAATCTTCATCTACATCTCTCCAAATTTCCTTTTTTTTCTTTCGCCGTTTCTTTTCATAGTTTTTTGTATTTTTATTTGTTTATAATTTCAATCCATTTTATTAAAAAAAATGTTGTAAAACATATATGGCTCACTAAGTATTGCACCCACCACTTAGTCAAGCTGGAATAAAGATTTATTATTATCATTTTTATTATTATAACTAAAATGTTAAGGTTTGTTGGTTTAAAATCCTAAATATTCTCTAAATAGTCGCCGATTGCTGAGAAATTTTGATACAATCTTCTTTTCTTTTATGACCAGTTGTAGGATGGCATACTTTTCACCTCTCTTTGTCCGTAGTGTAATGGTCGGCACGCTCGGCTACCGTACTCGGTCCCGGGTTCGATTCCCAGGGGGGTCAAATAAATAAAAGTGATTTTTTCACTCTGATATTTATTTCAACACTACCCTGGACTTGTACCTAAAGCGGAGGGCTTTCACCTTTCCTTCATGTGTTGATCATCAAGATAACATTGCGTTTATAGGATGCAGTGCCCTATGCACCATCGGGTGCGGATGAGGGTTTAAAAGAATTACTTTTCACCTCTCATTACGTGACCAAAATACAAAGTTTTACGGAGCTTGATTGTTGTGAACATGGAAGCCTGTTTATTGTGTTTTGCGGGTATTCCTTTAAAATATAAAAAAATAAAGTTTTTCGTATTGATGATCAAATGTTCTTCACTCCTGTTTAACCGCCCGACAATCCGAACTGATCTCGTTGGGTCCAGATTTTCTCTTTTTAATCCTCTGTGCCGAGCTCCAATCTGTCTTCCTACTCCTATCCCGACTCCTGTTAGCTACAACCAACCTACCTACAACCAAAAGCCAGCTCGCCACATGGATGACTCCTTTCCAACCGAGATTATCCTTTTGAGTGCTGAAACCAGAGATTAATCACAGGTTTTCCGTTCTTAATAAAATCGATACATTATTTTTGATAAATGAAACACTTGCATAATACAACTTGATGAGATTTATTTCATTACACACGACTAGTTTTGAAAGCTACAGTTGTTTTCATATACGGGTGAAAAGTAAAACTCACCTATTACTATTCTACCACATATTACTATTCATCTGTAGATGAAAATAACTATAGTTGTCGAAACTAGTCGTGTGTAATGAAATAAAACTCAGTAAATGGTATTATTCATGTGTTTATATTTATATATGTATATATATATATATATATATATATATATATATTATATATATATATATATATACATATATATATATATATATATATATATATATATATATATATATATATATATATATATATATATATATATATATATATATATATATATATATATATATATATATATATATATATATATATATATATATATATATATATATATATATATATATATATATATATATATATATTATATATATATATATATATATATATATATATATATATATATATATATATATATATATATATATATATATATATATATATATATATATATATATATATATATATATATATATATATATATATATATATATATATATATATATATATATATATATAAATATATATATATATATATATATATATATATATATATATATATATATATATATATATATATATATATATATTTTGTATATATATATATATAAATATATATATATATATATATATATATATATATATATATATATATATATATATATATATATATATATATATATATATATATATATATATATATATATATATACATATATATATATATATATATATTAATAATCAACAATCCATTCAACAATGTTAAAGGCGTATCAATGAATAATAAAATGATTTTCAAAATGTGAAATTTCATGGAGGTTTTGGCAAATAAAAAATATTAACTAATTTCAACCATAGGTGTCACCGCAAAAGCAGCACGTGGAAAATGATTTCAATTGAAGCATTAATGTACCTTTCGAAATTCAATAAATCATGGGTAGATTGGTGTTTGTAACGCGTGTATAAAATGATCACTAAAACTTAACTTAGGTAAGGCGAAGCCCTATAAAAACTCAGACTTATATATTCTTATTCATTCATGTGGAAATATTAATAAAAATCTTTTAAAATTTGTTAACAAGGCAAAAACGTTAGTATTTTTTTTTAATATTAAAAATCTTTTGCTGCCAAAAATATCTTTACCCGTTGTTATATGTAAAATTGAAGATAAATATTTTTTTAATGACGAGTACGTCTACGTCGAGACGGGTACGTCTTGAAACCGGTAACATAAAAATCTCGGTGAGTGGTTATATAGTATCCTAATATTACTAACATTTTTGTAAAAAAAAAATAAGTAAAAATAACTCACCACAGAGTAAATGCTTTAAATATTAATAATATTGAGAATTTAAAAAATATATATTTAGACCCCTCCACTTCATCAGCCCTCCACTTCAGGTACCAGTCTAGTGTAATATTGAATAAATATTAGAGTGAAAAAATCACTTATATTTATTAAACCCCCCTGGAAATCGAACCCGGGGCCTCCAGAACGGTAGCCGAGCATGCTGACCATTACACTACGGAGGCGGACATACTAAGCGGACTCCTAAGTAAACAAAACATAAATTAATGAACGAAAAATACTCAAAATATTAGTTATAGTTTAAGTGATGTGTAGACAACGTATGGTGAGATATCGCTCACTCCTTTCAAGAACGTCATAAATCAAAAATCGTTAATTTTCAGTTGTGCATGTTTTCAGAACGCCCAGAAAATGTACTATATCCCAGCAAAAGTGGCATATTTTTAACTTAATATTTATCCGCTACAGGGCAGAAAGTGTTGTTTTTGCATTTTGAAGAAAAGGTATTGTTTAATTATTTTTTTAAATATACTAAATATTTTTCAAATGGAGAAAAAACCTTCAGGTTTTACCTAAAAGGTTCTGTTGCACAGTAAAAAGTTCAATAAATGGCTTGATATTTATTTAATACATTGTGTTTTATTTTAAAACTTTAAAAACGGTCTCCTGAAAAATCAAGTTTTTTGATTTATGACGTTCTTGAAAGGAGTGAGCGATATATGCATAAGAATATACGAATAAAGCTTCACCAATTATACAGAATGCAGAATAAAAGATCACATCAACAAGATGGGAATGAAAAAATGTGTTCTCCATATGCAGCGCAAAAAATTCAAGGCTAATGTAGTTGTTCTCAACACGAGCGTGTTGCACAAAAAGGAGACAAGCCAGTGATTGTCAACTTTACAAGACAGTAGATCTGGTGTCAAAAACATTTTTTTCTTGCAATAAACATTTTGAATTTCACTACCATCCATTGTTTACTTTGTGTACCTAATGCCACTTTTTTTTATTTAAAAAAAAAGTTGTATTACACAAAGTAAACAATGGATGGTAAGGATCTTCTCCATCTGTGTTGACATATTTTTTTCTTAAATTTATTATTATTTAATATAGTATTTTTTTGGTACAATAGGCAGGCGCTGTGGCGTAGAGAGGCGTGTTGGGTAGACGCTCGACTGCAAAACTGGCGTCGCGGGTTCGATTCCCGCCAATTGCAAAATGAATTCAAGAAAGATTTATTTTCAATTGGTCTGGGTGTTTGTGATATATTTTTCACATTTACCTTCCATATCCTTACTATCCTACCTGCAGACAAGCATCTAAAATAGACGCTTTGTGGGTTATTTATTTTTTTAATCTACTTAATAAAATCATTTAATTTAAGCTATGCTGAGCTTTACCAAAAAATACGCTAAGCTCTTGTGCTTGAAGAGGGATTTTTTTTCTTTTATCATTGATATTTTATTAAATTATCTTAAAACTTAATGTTATCATAATTGTTACCAAAAATGCGGAAATTCAGTAAGGTTATTATTATTTTATCGGTATTATTTATTGATCCGTAATTAACTTTGTGGAATGACATGTTGATTATTTTAAAAAAATTAAACACTTGAATTTACCACTTTATGAGTTTTATTTATATATATATACGACTAGTTTTGAAAACATCTGTATGTTTTCGAAACTAATCATATATATATATATATATATATATATATATATATATATATATATATATATATATATATATATATATATATATATATATATATATATATATATATATATATATATATATATATATATATATATATATATACATAATATATATATATATATATATATATATAAATAAAACTCATTAAGTGGTAAATTCAAGTGTTTAATTTTTAAGAATAATTTCATAAAATAATATGTTATTTTTTTATTAATAATACATTTCTTATTTATGAAACAAATTATTTGTAAGATATTGTTATTGGAAAGCACATATTTCATACGCCAGCCTGCTATTTGACCGTTTTCCCCTAACTAAGGTTATTTACAATCAAAACTTTCATAATATCAATTCTCCAACTCCAATAATGTGACCACGGGCTGTATCATACAGTATCTTATTTAAATTTTAAACATTTAATTAACGTAATTTATTTTTCAAGTCACAACATTTTAATGTGTCCAAATACTTTTTTCTCGGCTTATAAATGAATGAGAATATGAAATCATATTATTTTGTTGACATCTCAACATTGATGAAGAAGAATATGGAAGTCTGGGCATTTAGGGGCGTACGATCAATATAGACTGACTTAAGTGATCATTTTACACATGTGTAACATAAATGCCCATACTACCGTATGCTTTTCTTGAATGTTTTTCGCAGATACTTTGTGGCACATTTTATAAACTTTATAAAATAAAACAATTGTATTTTAACCACTGTTGGGTGATTCCATTCGTAGCTCACAAGTTGTCATCTGGAGTTCACGTATTCGCTGCGCAATGCACAATAAAAACAACATTTAGGAGTTTTTTTCCCATTTTTTAAACCACATTTTCTTATGGTGTACGGAGTGCGAGGAAGTTTTTGGCATCGCAAGGTAAGGGTAATTAATAATAACCTAACCATGAGTATTTCAATGTTTTAGAATTAAGTACACAAACCCTGATGATGACAAGGTTCTTGTCAAAACCGGTTGGATAAAGTGTACCAATAAAAAGTGGTATAAACAAAGTTGTTTTATTTTATAAGGTTTACCATATCATTCATCGTTTATTTTATAAAGTTTACAGTATTTTTCATCTTTGTTTAGATGTCAAAGAAAATAGTATGAAATACATATAACTTCTATGATAGGAGATAATCCTGATTTGTGAACAAGTATTTGGATACACTCGAAATGTTGTGGAGAATATGAAAGCCTGTTTTCTCAATCCCAACATATATGGCTTTTGAACTCACATGTACCATATCGCTCACTCCTTTCAAGAACGTCATAAATCAAAATAGATATATCTGGAGAACGTTTTTACAGATAAAAAATATAATACAATGTATTAAAAATTAATATCAAGCCACTTACTGAACTTTTTACTGTGAAATAGATCTTTTCAGTAAAACCTGAAGGTTTTTCCTCCATTTAAAAAAAATATTTAGTATATATAAAAAAATAATTACACAATACCTTTTTTTTCAAAATGCAAAAACAACGCTTTCTGTCCTGTAGCGGGTAAATATTAAGTTAAAAATATGCCTCTTTTGCTGGGATAAAGTACATTTTCTGGGCATTTCGAAAACATGCACAACTGAAAATTGACGATTTTTGATTTATGACGTTCTTGAAAGGAGTGAGCGATATGTACTGTGTCATGAGATTGATCATACGAGTATATCTAGGAGTTACAACAATTTGAGTAATGTGACTGTCAATTATTTATTTTTCTGATTTATTTTGAATTTTTAGATTATCTTTCTATTTAACCCACGACATTTTACTTAAAATAAATTTTGTCATGTCCAAAACTTCGATAATTTTGATATAAAACATGAATACTAGTGTATTTTTTTTCCTTCAAGAAAACATCAATTATTTGCAAATTCCGAAACATAATTACTTGTTAGTCCACGACGATGTTCTCTAATTCTGATTCTTATACTTCTCGCAGTTTGCAAATCATATCATGGAAACTAACCACTCATTTGACTCTCATACACTTAAATTATTACACTCTGTTACAAATAAAGGTTAAGTCATGAATAATTTAGAAAATTTAGAAAAAAATATAAATTTAAATTCAGATAAAACAATAATTAATAATATACTGTTTCAAAATACGTCACCATTATTATCAATGTTTCCTTTTACAAAAAATGTTGTTCCTTAACACCCCCTACCTATATTTATTAACCTATATATACACCTAAATATATTTTTATTCGTTAGTTTTAATTTGTACCAGAAGATGAAAACATTTGTCGTTTTCGAAACTAGTCGTAAATAAAAATAAAACTTAATTAAGTGGATTATTCAAGTGTTTATTTTTATTAAAATAATCATGTCATTCCACAAAGTTAATGCCGAATCAATAAATAATATTATTGTATAAAAGATTTGAAAATTGCACATTTTCAGATTACCTTGTTGACTAGCGACAATTTTGAAAACAAAGTATTCATATCCTTATGCCAGGACTAGCATTGACGTATCTTTTGATGTGTAGTTACAAGTTACAAAGAGATTGTTGTCAACATCCTTTGTACCCGACTGCACTTTGCTTGACGATATGACGTGATTATATGAACTTTCCCAAAGCTTGCCGTTCGATAGCCCCCTCACTTTGTTCATCCGTACACAGTGGGGTCCAAAATATAACGACAAACTTACAAAGTGTTTGTAATGTTATATTAGTAACCTAAATATCATTTTAACGCCAGTTATATTCATATAGAAGGAATGTTTCATCAGACTAATGTGGAAAATTGTAGTTTAATACAATTAAAAACTAAACCAGTCTGATGATGTCGGTAACGACGAAACCCGGTCGCTGGTCAAATAAAAATAAAGTGGAAAAGCTAAAAATATTGGTTTTAACCTTATAAAAACTAAGATATAGGAAAGGATTGTAAGGCTGAACTAAAGAAAATTGAAAAGATGAGAAGTTCTTAAAGGTGGTATGCATATTTTTCTTTGTAATTCAGTGGGTATGAAATAATAAAATAAACAATGTGTAGCTTTGTAACCAATGAAAGGACAATAGAAGTTTATTCTATAAAAATATTTTATAATTAACATATAATATGACACTTTCACCAAACACCATATTTTTTCATCTGACGTCTCTTGTTTTTCCCAGTGCGACGTATGCGACGTCTGGCGGTAGATTTGCGCGATCTGCCTTACCGACTGTCACAATTGCGATGGTCGGCAATATTTAATAAAATATGTTCTTAGGTATTTTATTTATATGTATATATATATATATATATATATATATATATATATATATATATATATATATATATATATATATATATATATATGTATATATATATATATATATATATATATATATATATATATATATATATATATATATATATATATATATATATATAATATATATATATATAATATTTACATATTATTCTTCTTTTTTAGCCTCCTGTAATTCATTGATGGATAAAGGCTTCTTTCGTATTCATCCATATTGTTTTGTCTGTTTCTGCTTGCAACTAATTACTACCCCTCACAGCGACTATGTAGCTGGACCATTTTTCGAGATTTTTTTCATGCGAAATTAAAATCAAATTTTCGGTAACCACACTTAAATAGTTTAATGCTATCTTGCATTGAGGTAGCATGAAACTATTTAATATATATGTGATTCTAATACAATGACCGATAGGGTACTGTAACTGTCAGTGTCAGAAAATTTAAAGCCCGTTATGTTAAGCGGTTCATCGAGTTTGGAGACTGGCTGGGTTCGGAATTGTTACTCTAACACCCCTGGATCTAAATTTTGTATTGAGATTGACAAAACTTATTAACTGTTTGAATTATAAGAATAGGGCAGATAAATTTCCGGTAAATCGGTGAAAATATGATCTTTATACTAGTTTATTTTATTTTAATTGGGAATTTAATAGAACAATTAAAACTTCGAGTATTACAAAACAAGTATTGCAATTACAAAATTTCACATTTGTAAAAATACATAGAAGAGGGTACGGGAGGGTGGAAAGGGGGAAACGGGAAAGATCAAAGCTTACGTCGAAGACAAATAAGATATCGATGTCGACTGACAGTGTTGAATCTATGTTGGAATGAGGATCGCAAAAACTCTTTCCATTTGTATGTGAGGCCCGAATCCTGGATTATATTCACGTACTTGAGAAATGCTTGAAAATATTATTTTCAATTTATTTTAGCATATAATTAAAAATTTTGCATGTGTCCAAATACTTGAAAAACTTTCCTCATTCCAATATATATGGCTGTTGTGAACTCGCACGTGTGTACTGTGCTACGAGTTTGATCAATATACTAGTGTGTAACTAAAAGTTTCAAGAATTTGAGTAATGTGGTTGTCAATAATGGGTAGAATTGGTGAATGTTACACGTGTGCAAAGTGATCACTTAAACCAGCCTATGACGGTCGTCAGCCCCATAAATGCTCAGACTTCCATATTCTTCTTCATCTTTAATGAGATGTAAAAAAATAACATTAAAAATAACTCCGATAAATTGAGATTTCCATAATATAATATATGTATGATTTCCAGATAATCCAGATTTGTGAACAAGTATTTGGACACACTCAAAATGTTGGAAATTAAAAATGTTCAGAACGATATATTGTAGTGTTAATACTCTCCCATATTTATTGTTAATTCTTGGGACTATCAAACCCTCGTTGGGTGTAAATCGTGTATCATGATTGTGTACTAAAAGATTTCGATATTTTTGTCTCGTTTGTTGTTCAACGATGATACTCATCCACAATATTCCACGTACCGGCAGTAATTAAGTGATCTATTTATATATTATTTTTTGACATCTCATCAAAGGTGAAGAAGAATATGGAAGTTTGCGCATTTACAGGGCTGACGACCGTCATAGGCTAGTTTAAGTGATCACTTTACACACGTGTAACATTCACCAATTCTAACCATTATTGACAACCACACTACTCAAATTCTTGGAAGTTCTATATATGTATGAACCAATTTTAGAAACCTTGTTCTTGAATCACTAGAATTTCACTAGAGACATCTATTGGTGAGATGAAAAGAAGCTTTTTATTGATCAGACTCTTATACTTATAAAACTCTTTTATAAGTATGTGAGGTCCGAATCCTGAATTATAATCACACACATGAGAAACGCCAGAAAATATCATTTTCAATTTTATTATTTAAGCTTATTATTTGACCAGATAATTTATTTACAACATTTTGAGTGTGTCCAAATACTTGCTCACAAAATTTGATAATAATATGAAAATAACTCCTGAAATTGGAGATTATCCAGATTTTGTCAACAAGTATTTGGACACACTCAAAATGTTATAGATCTATTTATAGCTGTAGTATTCCTCTAGTCGTTAAGAAATGAACGTTTACTTACCAAACGAACCAATCTGAAAACATAAAAATGTTCAAAGTTTCAAACATTCTTTACGTCAAAATTTCCCGATTGTTCTGTGAACTGTTGCATTTTCGACTTAAGCTTTCCACCCGGATGCTCGCTTCCGAAAGAAGAGAAAATTCTTTTGATACCACAAAGTACCGGCTTTGGCAGCTCGAACCCGGAAGGAAAAGAAATGCCTGTGACAACTTATTGCCGGAGGCTCCATTTTCTTGCTCAAGCCGCGCAAACAATTGACATATTTTCCCGTGGCAGAAATTCAATTTGGAAATTACAACTTAATCTTTGATCTCTTTATTTGGATGTTGTAATCGCATTATATGTTTTTTTTTTAAAGTTCATACATTATCTACCCTCTGATTGCAAATAGCTATATGTATATGGTATCAAACGTTTTGACCAATATCACTATATGTGTCTGTTTTTGGTTGGTAGGAAGATAATGCTTTTTAGCAATAAACCAATGTACTCATTTATTTTCTGTACATGATGTTTAAATAAATAAATATATCTTAATGTGATATATAAAGATAAATAAAATTATTAAACACAAAATTTATTTATTAAACCAAGGTTCCACTGTATTAGAATAATAGTAAGCACTTAAGGTCATACTCGCAAACACAGAATTCAATCAGCGGCCGACCGCCTGCGAGGTAACAAGTCCCTTAACGCTCGATTTTTTAAAGAATGTATATTGGATATTTATTTTATTTGAACATGCATATGAAGAAAAAAAATCCTTACCTGTCAATAATTCTTTTCTTTTCAAAACCAACAAATTTTTTTGAGAAATAAACTTAATTTTTCGAAACAAAAACTGTGTTGAACGAAAATAATCAAATACGTTGAACGTTCATAATATGTTTTGACATCTCATCAAAGATGAAGAAGAATATGGAAGTCTTGGCCATTACGGGGCTAACGACCGTAATAGGATGGTTTAAGTGATCACTTTACACACGTGTAATATTCACCAATTCTACCCATTTTGACAACCACACTTTTCAAATTGGAAGTTCTAAATATATATATATATATATATATATATATATATATATATATATATATATATATATATATATATATATATATATATATATATATATATATATATATATATATATATATATATATATATATATATATATATATATATATATATATATATATATATATATACATATATTGTGATACATTTTTCTTGAATCACTAGGACTTCACTAGAGACATCTATTGGTGAGATGAAAAGAACCTTTTTTATTGAGCAGAAACTCTTTTCTTAGTGTGTGAGGTCCGAATAATGTTACCTGAATTTAGAGAAAATTAAGTTGCGACTTATCGAATACTGGGCCTTTAACACGCAAGTTAGAAACAGAACTGCCTCCGTATGGTAAAAAATAATCATAAAAAACTTCCCAAATCGAGAAACCACGTTGAGAGATAATCTATTTTTCAACTTTGAAGCCATCTGTTAAACACAGCATTCACATTATCAATTAATAAATCGTAAGCAGGTGTTTATTAATGATTTGAAAACTAATTAAAAATTATTTAACTAAGAGTACAAATTTATATCGTAAACTAACACTTTATTAAACTAGTAGTTTAATTTTCGCCTTCATTATAAAATTTATGGTATATCGCTTTTTCATTAATTAAAATCATTTTCAATAAATCTGTCTACTGTAAATAAAAATGTTAGATCTTCTTTATTAACTAAGTACCTACTTTGAAATAATTATGCAATTTTTTGTATAAAGAGAATTATTTGCTTTTTTTATTATTTACACAAATATTTCAATTTCATACTATTTCTGTGAGCCTAAGCGGCTCATTATTAGAAATAGGTATCAAATTGTGGTAGAGTGAGTTCGAACCGAGAAAATGTGACTAAAGAGTCTGCTACACTAACCACGGGACCACAACCCGACACAATTTGGCAGCACAAAAAAATTGGGCAGCGCAGTCGGACACTTAATTATTTTTTTATTGCGAGTTAGCCCTTGAATAAAAAATGAATTAAAATTCTATATTTATATGTCAAAATTAATCATCTTTGATCTCAAGCTGAAATATCTTTTTTACTTAATTTATTTATTAGTAAATAAAAAGCATCACCAGAATGTTTGAATGATTACGTAAAACGGTTATAGCGTACTTCACCTAGAAATTATTTAATTAATATATTTTTAGCAACTTTTTTTATTAAAATATATATTTAAACGCATATAAAACCATCTTACTACTATCTATTTTACTTCATTTATTTATTAATAAATTAAAGGCATCACCCGAATGTTTGAATGATTACGTAAAACGGTTATAGCGTACTTCACCTAGAATTAATTTAATTAATATATTTATTGCAGCTTTTTTTATTAAAATATATGCTTAAACGCATATAAAACCATCTTAGTACCATCTTTTTTACTTCATTTATCTATTAATAAATTAAAGGCATCACCCGAATGTTTGAATGATTACGTAAAACGGTTATAGCGTACTTCACCTAGAATTAATTTGATTAATACATTTTTTGCAACTTTTTTTTATTAAAATATATGTTTAAACGCATATAAAACCATCTTACTGCTATCTATTTTACTTCATTTATTTATTAATAAATTAAAGGCATCACCCGAATGTTTGAATGATTACGTAAAACGGTTATAGCGTACTTCACCTAGAATCAATTCAATTAATATGTTTTGCAACTTTTTATTTATTAAAATACATGTTTAAACGCATATAAAACCATCTTACTACTGTCTTTTTTACTTCATTTATTTATTAATAAATAAAAGGCATCACCCGAATGTTTGAATGATTACGTAAAACGGCTATAGCGTACTTCACCTAGAATTTGTGCAACTTTTTTTTATTAAAATATATGTTTAAACGCATATAAAACCATCTTAGATCACGAAAATTTATCTCACCTCAATTATTAATGAGTGAATTAAAGGCATAACCCAAATGTTTAAATCCTTGAATGACACGGTTTTAGGGCACATCACCTAGAGTGAATTATATTGTAATCTTTTTTGTTATTTTATTAAATTAATAAAAAGTTAAATAATTTAGTATAGTTTTCTTAAATATATTGTTATCCACCTTGAAGTCCGTTCTTTCTCAGCATTTCTTTGCCATGTTATAATGGATAAATTTAAACGTTGTGTTTCACTCTCTCTCTCGCTGCTCGCTGATAGTGTGTGAAGGAGACGTGCATTTACCTGTGCTTAATAAATCCCTTACCGCACCCCAATGGTGCATAGGGCACTGCTTCATATAAACGCAGTGTTATCTCGATCGATTAAACATGAAGGAAAGGTGATCAGCCCTCCACTTCAGGTACCAGTCCAGTGTAATATTGAATAAATATTAGAGTGAAAAAATCACTTATATTTATTAAACCCCCCTGGGAATCGAACCCGGGACCTCCAGAACGGTAGGCGAGTATGCTGACCATTATACTACGGAGGCGGACCTGTGCTTACTATTTGTTATTATATTATTATTTTATGTTAAAAGACCATTTGTTAAAAGACTTTTTATTTCTCTATTAGTGTGTTTTTATACTAGATACTGTATATGTGTATTATGTCAAAGGCTTTAGCCGTTCAATAAATAAATAAATGTCAAAATAAATA